>NC_041063.1:18032290-18258284 GCF_900634775.1 Gouania willdenowi | reverse complement strand
GTGGTGCTAGAGAGCAGGTCAAGGTTTCATTATCAAGGGGTTATTTACAGTATGTATTCAACCAATGAACAAAGTGCCTGACACAAAAACTTGGTCAACAATTTTCTGAAAATAATTTTTCGGAGGAAAATAACCCTTGGGGTCAATCTGTAAATCTCTAAAATGTAATATTTGAAAATAATAGCAGGGTTAAAAAAAATCTGACAGGGAACAGGTTTCTTACTTGTGGGTAACTTTTACAGAGTTTGGGTATCCCACTGCATTGGTGTCATCTGCCAGCATTTCCTCTGAACCATCATCAGATGCCAAGTCCAACTCTGGATCCTCTTGGTTGTAGTGACGTTTGGAAATGGTGCGACGGCGGATGGCTGACTGGTCATCTGCCAGAAGGTCGATGTCATAGATTTGACCTTCAAACTCAACAGAGAGGGACCTGGTTGGGCGGGTGTGGACAAACCGCGGTCGGTAGCCTTTAGGAAAAGAAGAAACTCAGGTCGGATTGTGGTAATTCCATCTTTCTATGTTGGATAAAGTCCTGTTGGGAGGATGATCAAATGTTTATGCTTCAGCCGAACCTTTGAAAGCAACACTAGAGGGCATTAAACCATCGAAAAACGCAACCCTGGCAGCGGAACCAGACACACTTTCCAATGCACAATTTTCAAGACTTGTTGTCGGATGTTTGGTTTTTCCTTAAATCTGTCTCCCTTTAGAGCATAAATAATCCATTACACAAAATCAAGCCTTAAGCTTTTAAATGCTTCTTTTTCCAAAACATGTACTAAGGCAGATCAATGAAAAAAAAGTGCAGATTAACAGAAGCAGTGATCTTTTTTTGAGCTGAAATAATATAAATAACTCCACACAGATGTTCAGAGAGTGAGCTGAAGAAGGACTGATGCTCTTTACACTTACGCTGGCCGGACGAGGAAGAAAACTGTCGGTTGGAGCGGCGCGTGGTTCTGGAGGGTTTGTAGAGCACATCCCCACAGTCACAGCCACGCTCCCTGTTGTCATAGCTGCTACGGGGCCTCAGGCTGCGTGCCCTCTTCCTGGAGCCTTCTTTTGAACCACCTTTACACTTCTGTATCCTCATTTTGCCTGTGATCTCTTCAGTGCAGTGCCATTTCTAAAAAAAACAAAATGGAAGGCAATGACTTCCCAACAATTTGAGAAAAATCTGTGATCAATCAAACTAACTAAAAATACTTCTGTATTCATCATGACAGTATAGGCCTCAAATATCAAAGAATCAAACATAATTTACTCCAAAACAAAAGGAAAAAGGTTGAAATTGCAGCACAAAAGTTTGTTTTCATCTCCATTGTGAGATGTGGAGTCGCAGAGATGAATAAAAGTTTTTTTTTACTTCATTCCGATAGTTATGTCTATTCCCACTAAACAAACATTTAAAAGATGTCAAAAAATTACTAAACACATTTTAAACAAGATTCTTGTGTTAACTGCTGTTTTTCAATTGCCATCTTTTACTAGAAACTCTTGCAGCTCCTAAAAATGGTGAATGTAAAATGATACTTTTTAACTCGGTGGCAAAGCTACTTTTCCTGTGGTGGATCCCAGGCTTCTGACAGATCTACGAGTCGATCTTTGCCCGTGGAAAAGAATGGCATCCACAACCAGCAGGAAAGATAAACCGAGGCTACCACATGAGATGAAAAGGGTCTGTCTAGTGTCTACCAAACAAAGTGAGCGGAGAGACCCCTGTCGCTCTCACACTAGCGAGTGCGTCACTGGTGTAATTGTGTAAATAAATGTCCATGGACACTTTCAACATGTATTTCAACAAGGAGAACAAGGTTTGGAGAAATATTGCTCTGAGCGCTGCTGTTGGAACAGACACATCTGTCGAGCGTGATCCAGATGATCAGATGTGAGTGTGGGAACGAATGTCTAAACAAAGAGCCAAAGGGTAGATCAGGTTTCGTTTGGAAGAGCTTGTGGGCCCAGCAGAGCTGTTATATCAGCATTAGACGGGACATGAGGAGAAAACATGTATTGCCACGAGGATGAAAACAACCTGTCTCTCTTTATCTTTATCCCTGACTCGATGGTTGGATAGAGCAGAGTTGATGGAGAAAAAGAATAGGATAAAAACAAGGCCTGGTGGGGGTGACTTTTTATGAGCATGATTAATAGCCTGCAGAGGAGAGATTACTGCTGCTAGGCCCATGGTAACAAGTGCTTGGGAACAGTATAGCAAGCTTGATTTGCATCATATTTCTTTGTCTTGTAACAAAACATGCTTGCCGTCACGCAAACCAGAACAAAAACATCAGTTTGGACCACTTCATGGACAATGTTTACCCAATTTCACCATACAGTAATTCAAAGCCACAGTAGCCAAAGTATACTGCGACCACACAGTAAGTCCGAGGCAACGAATCAAAGCCTGGGTTTCTTGCTATGAGATGACGTCGAAAAGCAAAGCCAAAAGAGTCTGAGGTTAATCTCCTAATTGGCTGAATTCAGAACAACTTCTTTTAGTGAGGAGAGCTTGTCATCGTCTCATTTTTGTGTTCCCTGCTACTGTATTAAGAACTGGAACTCATCACTAAAAACATTGCTTTTGAGCTCCAACCTTCTTATCCTTAAAGCTTAATGAGCCCTTTTCAAGATGTTCTTTTCATTGCTAACAACACAAAATGACACAGTAGAATAGCAAAGTATTAGAAAATGAAGAGTTGAACTGTTTTTAATTATGGTTAAAGGAATTCTGCAGGGTTTGAGGTGCTCACAAGGACATTATGGGAATGATTTGCTTAATGCCACTACGAGCTCATTCATAACACATGTTTGCATAATGGTTTACACCAGGTGCACACTACATCCTCACTTCCATTCATCAAGAGATCGAGCACATATTTATCTTCTCCACTCAAAATGCTCAGTGGCTTTTAAACAATGATTGCTAAATGCTCACATTCACACGCTTGCGAAGAGGATCTGGTCTGCATTAGTGAAAGCCTGCCCGTCATTTAACACTTGTAACAATTTGTATTGTTCTGGCCCTTCTGCTCCAAGGCCACATACTGTACCATTTTCTCTGTGATTTGTCAGAAAATTAATGGGTGTTCGGAAGTGCTACACGTTAATGCAACCAAAATGGTCCAAAAGTGGTCAATTGTAGACCATGTGAAGGGCTTTAAATATTCTTTTTCTTCTTTAACACAGCTTTTAGAAATAAATCTAATAGTTCTCTTAAGGTCAGTATTACTGTTAGAAATTATTTGACTGTCGAGGAAAAGAGAAACTTGTTTATGTCCACAGAGGTCTGGAGAGAGGTTGACTACACACTGTTACCTGTCCAGGCTGCTCACACGGCGTCTGAAATTCAGCTTGCTGGCAGGTTTCTCTGACTTTCTTGTATTTGGGAAGGCTGTTTGTGTGTTGAGTGTTCATCGAGTCATCCTTCTTCCTCAAGATCTTTCTGCATGACACAGCGAGCAAATATAAGACACTTGTTAGAAAATGCAGATTCTGTACAATAGTAAAAAAAAAGTAGAAAAATTATTAGATTAGATTTAAATTTTTTAGTGTTCGAACAGAACAGGGCCTGTCCTGTGTTTTCATTTTCCATGGATAATAAATGAATGAGTTATGCAGTGTGTGTCCCAGAGGGTCTGGTGAGCTCAGTCTCACACAACTGCTCTACTGCAGGCCAAGGACTTTGATTTCAAGTATGCATCAAGCTCAAATGTCCAGCCTACTTTCCCTTCTAGCACTGCAACAAAGATGGTCTGAATCATGCCAACATTTCTGTCAGCACCTCCTTCTCACACTGTGCCAAAATGACTTGGCTCCCCCCGGTCCACGGACAGGATAACGATGGCATCAAGGCACAGAACAACCTGTCCCTATAAGAGTAAGACCGCTGTCAGATTCTTTGCAGCACTTTGCACGAGGGGAACAACAAGCTAATGCTGAGTTGTTAAATCCTGTCTTTAGCCAGGAGCATTTGATGAGGTAACCGTTGTTGATGTAATTCCCTGATGGCTGCATTATGTAGTAATGATTAGATTTCCAAACAACGTAGTGAATACAAGTTGTCAGCCAGCGCAGCTCAGGGGTGGCACTTTGAGGTCATGTGAGAGCGATTAATCAGAGAGATTACAACATCTGGGAGGTTACCGTACTTCTGTGTGTGTACATGTCTACCTAGGTCTTTAGTAAAAAAGACATGGGATCAAAAGAAGCAGTTGTGGAGTACACCGTAACAATTCCACAAATGTTTCTGATTGGTTGATTAGATCATAATTGGAAAGATTGGAGCCTTTTTAAACCAGCTGTATCTGAGAAACCTAGCTCGACAGTATCATTTCTTCCCTCTGGTAACCAACTTTCCATCAATGTTCTTCGTACATAGCAGAGATAAATGTGTCAAGGGAACAATGGCAGGCTGTCAGATCGAAGGTATCATTTTTTGCATCATATATCAGATGGCAGAGGAGAAGTTAAATCAAGAAACTGACAAAGCTAGTGAAAGAGCACATAGTGCACGCAACCCAGTGCTCGACAAAGAAAGCTGTCTGCACAGAACAGCGGAGCGTTTACTGCATTCCACAATGAGGGAGTTGGTGACATGTCCTGTGAGTAGATCAAGTGTGAGCCTTCCAGCCATTCCTTCAGTCATATCATCCTGAGCTCAGCTCGCCTTTGTTTATTTCTGCGTACATTTTGCTCTGCCATAATACTGAAATGTATCTTCAGTCTGTCTCTGTCAGAACAAGAACTGCAGGCTAAGTGGAGTTAAGAGTCATTGTGATCTGCTTGATCCCAGAGGAGGACAAGACTTAACTTGGTGTTCCTGTAAATGATCAACTGGCCTGGTTGCACATGTGTCGGCACCGTTTGCGTGAGTGTTGTTATTTGCTGGTCATTTAATGCTCTGCCAAACAACTTATACTTCAACAACTTCCAATCCCTTCTACCAGCGCTTTTCAAGCCGACTGTGGTAAGGAAATATCTGTCAGATAGCCAAGAACTGGGAAACAGCTGTGATGCTTCTATAGGGATCAACACATGGACCTTTTAGGTTCAATTAAAGGATTTCATCACGTTCATGTGACACATCATGCTCAACAAAGCACTGATGAACGTGTGGCAAAGAAGTAGGCAATAAAGAGCTTTACCCTCGCTCCACCAGGAATGTGTCTCTCCAGACTTTTGGTTTCCGGTTCGGCTTGAATCTGGAAAAAACAAAAACAGAGAATTTAGGGAAATCATATGGGTTATTCACAAAGAATCTGTTTGGGAAAAAGCAGTCAGTTTTATGGAAGAAGATCACAGAAAGCCAAGGATATTGTGGATATGAAGGAATGGTATAAAGGCTCTTTGTGGATCAAAAAAAATTATTCTACTGCGTTAAAAAAATATTTTTAAGCAAATGTCCAAAGGATAATTTAATATTTGTAGCAAATATTAACACTATGGGTGCAGCTGGGAAGAGCAGAAATATTATATAAAACTTTTGAGAAAAAAAAAATTCCCACGAGCAAGAGCAGACACAATCCCATTTGGCTTATTTTGGCATGCCCCTATAAATCACGCGAGGCAATTATTGTGCCATTACAGCATGTGTCATGATAAATTCATACAAACCTGTTGCCAGTCCGCTCTTGTTCCAGCAACTTAAGAATAGACTTCCCATCCATGTCTGGAGGCGTGTCCAGTCCAGCAATGTGGAGAATGGTGGGAGCGAGGTCAATGTTCAACACGAGATGAGGGTTTCTGTGGGATCGCATGCATGCAAAGTTTAATACGTCTCCTGAGATTTACACACTGATGATTAACACTATAAGTACAGAAGCTGGACAGTTTACTGTGAGAAACAGAAAAACCACAAACAGAAACACAAAGTTCAGTGAAGAAATTATTTTATGGTGTTACTTACACTGCCCCTGGCTGAACATTGGGTCCTCTTAAGAAGAAGGGCACGTGGATATCAAAGTCATAAGGCATGGATTTGCCCTTGACCAACCCAAACTGGCCAATGTGGTAGCCGTGATCCGCTGTGTAGATGATGTAAGTGTTTTCCAACTCTCCAGTTTCCTCGAGCATGTTATAAACCTGCACGAAATCAGTACCGTTACAGTGAGCAAATAAATGGACCACTTATAGATTATAGGTTATTGTGAGGATTAAATGACGCCAACCTTCTGCACAGAGTCATCCACAGACATGAGGGTCTGCAGTCTTTTCCGATGTAGGAAATTGGTAAACTCCATGTGGATTGGTTTCATAGGCCCCGTGTACTGCATGATCCAATGTTTATCCATGTTTGGTGCGTAGTTGTAGCTCGGGGTGCTAGAAAGGTACACAAATTTGTATTCAAGTTTCATTCAACAGATATATATACAATGTTTTGCAAAGATGTTGGTTGTTTCCATCAATGAATTTCTCTCTCTTGTCAAAATTGACTTATCTGGCACTTTTCACAAACTGCAGCTCAGTGGCAGGTGCAACAATTGTCCACTATGTTTAATACTCATCAATTGCTGCTCAGTTTGTTGACAGAAATGTCTTGAAGCTCTGCAGCCAAAAGTTTATGGTTGTTTTTCCACACCTTTTTGAGGCCGTCCCTCCTTCAACAAAGATGAGAGCCTCCTTGCTCTGCAGCAAGCTTGGCACGAAAAAGGATTTTGTGGGTTGGCAAATGCTTAAGAAAATACAAGGCCAAAAAGTTTACTACAAATTCTAGACCTAAATCTCCATAAGTCCAGGGTTTTTGAAAGGAGAACTTGGAGATAAAGTAAACAGTATGGAAGGATATGAGAAGTGGTATCTGAGAAATGTTCTAGACCTGTTTAATGTTACCTGAAGTGTGAAGACAGCTTTGTACTGTATGACATGTTCATAAAAAGCAAAATCGAACATGTTGAATTGGTTTCAGTGTTGTATGTTTTGGTCGTCCAAATTAATGAATAAGAAACCAAGAGTATCAAGACTATAAATCTTAATGAAGACCTGCTATCCCCTTGCTGACTAAGCTGCCTTCTGCCCTTGTCTCCTCAGGCCTTCTTTGTCAGAAGGGTGAACTCTTCACCCACTTAGCAGGCAGCCTAATAAGCCCCACAAAAAAAAATCGGTCTCTGGGCATTGGGCCACCAAGGTAAGGGGCCCTGATCTCCAGGGAACCTGGAATGCAGAGATCAGTGAAATGAAGGAGAGGTCTCCATAGGAGAGCTTGCACCTGCCACCTGTTGCATACAGGTCTGGGTTTATTGGTATCAAAACTGGATTGAAAAACACCAGCACATTGTTCAGGCTTGAATGTTTCCAAACCACATAGAGCCTGACAGATGCAGTGCACACTGGATTTACTGGCTTTCTCTTCTCCATTTTTTGAGCCACAACCAGAAACACGATCACAGGCTGCTGAGAGAAATATGGTTCAGAAATGAGACAAATGCTACGATAGTTAAAGTGGATTTAGTGCTTGGCTAACATCTAGGGGTAAAATCACCTCCAGTGAGGAATGTTAATGACATTAACATTAAGTCCTCCTCTGCTATTGTTGCTGTCAAAAGTAGCAACGCTTGTTTTGATTTATGAGGCAGCTTCTCCTTCACTGTCTTTTCCTACCTCTGTGCATTACATGTTAGCTTGTACAAGCAGATGTTGAATGCAGCTATTTATTTTTAAAGTCAGGACTACAAATAGCAGCAACATACAGCTCCCATAATAAATGCCACATCTCAACCAACAAAAACAACACTGTTTTTTTGGAAAGCAGATTACTTTTGGTCTAACACCTACAGGAACCAACCAGCTGTGCCCTTACAGCAAAAACTGAACCACTTCTTCTTGCACTGCACCGACACACACAATCACTGGGGCAACCCCTTCATTCACTCATAGGCCCCTGCTCCACCTCTTTTACCCGGAGGCTCCGGCTAAAAATAAATTAATAATGTCACAAAGGGTGTTCCAAAGCACACAATGCATTCCTTTCGTCCAGGGAGCTGCGGGGAGAAACGACTGATTGATATGGACATGGGTCAGGAAGTCCTTTGGGAATTATACAGGAGGGGAGGGAGGGTCAGGCAGAGTGAGCTGGGATGAGCGAACGAGACAATACTGAGAGACAAAGAAGGAAAGAAAAACAGTTATATTAAAAGAATGGGTGAGAGAGAGTGTCAAGGTGACAAAAGGAAAGGCTTGTGATAAAAGACACTGAAGGTGAGAGGAGGAAACGAATGGAAGAATTGGCTCTACTCTGACTGTACTTCATCAGATGAAGCAGTGCGCTAAAGGAGCCTGCACGAGACAGAAGGGCATGGTGCCAGTAAAACAAGCTGCAGTATTGCAGTGCTGGCTGACTTCAGTGCTGAGACTTGCGAGAGGCCAAAGTAGCTTTGGCAGGAGAACATTAGTCCATTAGAAGGCCATGCCTGATTTTTCACCAGGGTAGTTGGCCCCACTTTTCTTGAACGATAATTCATCTTCATTTCTTGCATGCCTTGGCCAAAGTGGCCTCTGGAGCAACTTCTAATCTAAATGCAAAACTTTGCTCTTACGTTTTCTGGAGTCAACAAGATTGCATTCAATCCTCATCACCTGACAACCCTCCTGTATGTCCGAGTGACTTAATATAACTTACATGTGCTGTGAAGCGTTTGGAAAATGCTCGGCGTACTGAGGAGCTGAATCTTCTGGGCCGTGAGGAGCAGCATGGCTGATGACCATCATTACAGGCCGGTGAGGGTACACCTTCTTCGACATGCGGAAAAAGTTGATGCTGTCATTCGTGATAAGATCTGTGAAATAGTCCTTAAAAAAAGGGAAAGAAATTTTACATTGTAAGTATGATGCAACCAGAGGTGAAAGTACTGTAACTGATTACTCACGTACCAAGTACTCACGTTACTGTAATTCAGTTGCTTTTCTGGATTGTACTTTTGAGTCTATTTCTAAGTCAGTAATTTTACTTGTACTTAAGTATGTTTTAAAAGAAGTGAGTCATTACATTTCTACATCCAAATGTAACTGAGTAAATTATTATTTTTTGTTTTAAAATGATCAAAGGACATTGTGAAACTACAAAAAAAATGAAATGACCAGACAACAATCAAATGTATTACATCCTAGTTGACCAACCAGATTAAACGTAAGGCACGGCGCCTAAACAGCAATGAACGCTGATTATTTTCTCAGTTTTAGAGTTCTACATGTATCTACACTTAAAGCCTGATACTTTTCCTATTTTGAAATAAATTCATTGGTGTCATTTTATTTTAAAAAGAATTATACATTTTGACAAACCTTTTGTTTTATACAGAAGCTTTTGTGCAAAATAATTTAAGTTCCAATTGTGCAAGATTTGATCTCTTCCTTTTTACGTTTATACATGAGATGTTTACTGTACGCAAGTTCATGGTGTCTCCTTTTTTGAAATAATGTTAAGGTTTCATTTATTCAGACCAATGTACTTTGATCTCCTGACATGTTTCGAAGTGTCAGTCTATCTCAGAGGCATCTACTGTTTTCTTTGATGTGTCCTTACGAGTTATTTTCTGAGGAAAGCTTCAAAGCATCTACATCTTGCACGTGGCTAGATTTATTACCAAAAAAAAACATGAGGGGTGAAAGTACTATCTAAGTGAGCTACTCTTTAGTTGTACTTGAGTATTTTATGTAAGACTTAGTTGTACTTGTGTACAATTTCCATCAAGTAACAGTACTTCTACTTGAGTAGGATTTATGAGTACTATTTACACCTCTGGATATGACCAAAAGTTAAGGTGGATTTGACTTAGATTATACAGATTTAAGTTCAAATGTGTTGCCTTTCCTTATTCAGTTTTTTTAATATCTTAACTAGGAGCAGAGGAGATGTAAAGAGGGGTCATTGAGTGCATCACAGTCCCAATCTGTTGGGTTAACAGCTGGCAGCTTGCCTGTAGCAGTGTAAACGGCTGTGCATGCTCAAGTCAGTGTCGACAGCATGTGGGTAGTTGCCACATCAGTGATTCTCTCCACGATTGAACGTGACACCGTTTCGATGGCACGGAGCCTGGCGCTCTCCAACCCTGCGTTGTTATGACGGCTCCCCCTTTACGCCACTATAGACCTTAAATTTCATTACTACTATTTCAATTTATTTTTCTTTAAACTCTTTTTGCCACTTCTCACGAATCCTCCCACACAAAATTGAAAGCACACAAATCAGAAGGCAAACTCAAATGCTGCAGAGCCTCTGGCAGTGCAGGCTAAATTAGCTCAACCAAAAGAGAAACAATTATTTGGATGAAAAAGTGAATATCTGCCAAGACTTAAGTACAGGAACAGTGAAACTGTCATTAAATATAATCCAAAGGTGTGACATTTTATCAAATCCTTCCTTCCAGGTGCAGTTAGGTCTGTTATTAGTATTTTTTAAATTGTGCTGTAAGTCATGCCCGAAATGAAAGTTTCTGCTGCCAAGTTTCCAGCATTTAAAAAAATCAATTCTACCTGAATTTGTGGTGAGCTGATATTGTTGCCTGGCACACAATAAATGGATTAGAGCACCAGGTGGACAGTAAAAGCATAAAAGGTGTATTTCCATTAAATGTCAGAAGTGAGTTTGGTCAAATCTTCCTGTCTCCGTTTATTCATTTCAAAGTCAGCCCAACTTTTAATGGCTTGGAGGCTGCCCGTGCCTGCAGAGCTCTGCTGATTACATGCACATGGCAGAGCAATGTCATTCACTTCATGTAGGTCGCTTCAAAACACTGAACAACTGCTGCTGGAGGCTCCAGCAAGTCGAAAAGAGTCAGTGTTATGGGTGTTGTCTAGCCAACTATTATAAAGAGCGACAATCATACAATCATCCTCCATAATTGTAATAAGTGCTTTAATTTGATTTGGAAATTTTGTGATTTCCTTTCAATAAGATGTGATCTCTGGAACATTTATGCATTTAGGAAAAAAACCAAACCATCCAACACAGGGACTGGCAACCTTGATTACAGAGGGGGACACGAAAATAACTATCTAGCCTGAGGGCCACATTATCTAAGATTCATGTCAGCACATACTATTATGACTATTCTGAACATTAATTAAATTAAGTATTTCTTAAAATAGGTACAGTAATCATTAGTACGTTACAATGAAACAAGACAAATATTGTGTTTTAAATATTTTTGGAAAGTCTCCAACAACTGAGGACATCGCTGGTCAATATTTAATAAGATAGTAAACAAGGGGGGGGGGGGGGGGGTAGACCACATTTTCTAGCATAACCCCTTTAGATAAAAAGTAACAAAATGTAAAATATTGATGATAATATTCTCTATTACTGCACTTAGTCACATTCTTGAGCAGATGACACCCCCTTTGGACTGAGAATGGAACTGTGTGATGTGTAGTTAATGTGTAGTTAATGTTCAATGGACTGTTCCCGCCAAACCGACAGTTATTGGAGGATTTCATTCATTTTTAGAGGCAGCACAGAATTTATTGGACTTTCTACTGCCATCGATTGGCATGGAGTAGACTACTTAATTCAGAAATACTGTGTTACCTATCTATTTAGCCAGGTAATAGCAGTATTAGCTTCATAATTGACCAATTTAATAAGTTATTGAGGGATATTTCCAAATGACTTAAAAATAGTAACATATACATAGAAGTTATTTTATACAAGCAATGGGACAAATAAAGCAAATTAAACAAAAATCAATGATATTTTTTATTGGTCAAAATCGTTTTATTTAAAGAATAGGGCTATGGGTAGGTAGTGTACTGACACAACGACATACGTTACGTAGAAATCTAAAGGACAGTTCAAGGATGAACTAATGAATTAAACGTGAATGATCATGGATTTGTTTAATAGTTACTATAATCCTGAGCAGCTCTCAATGTCTGGCTTGTTTCAGAAAAAAAATACGAAAGACCTCCTCAGTAGCCAATTACTTCATGTACTTCCTGCATTATGTGTCAAACATCTTTAAAGTTCTATTCCATCATGTAATTCTTAAAGTTGTGTAAACTGTAATCGTCTTGGAGGCAGCAGGTCTACAAACGCAGACCGAAAATGGCCAATATGGTGTCCATTTGGTTTCAAGCCACAATCTGCTGACCAAGTCCATGTCATGTAAACACAGTGGGCTCAGCCTGTGGGTAATTTTACACCTCAGTCCAAGTTGGCACAGGAAAGGCAGCTTAAAAATGTGTTTGCCCATCTTTCAGACAACACTCATGTATTTCGTGTGTATCCAGCACTGGGCAACCTAGGTATTGACAGAGAATATTGGCATGGAGCTGCAAAAACAAACTGACAGCTCCTGCAAAAACATTTGGGAAAGATTGATGAAAAAGCCGTCCAGAGCCTTAGAGAGTGTAACCACAGTGCTCATCTTGAGGATGGCGGCAGCAGTGAAAAATTTCCCCCGAGTTTGTATCATAGGGCTAAAATCATTCAGCAGACTTTTGAGACACAAAGGAGAAAATAAAGACGGCAAGAAGAAAACAAGTACAGGACGTATTTAGAGAATGCAATGCTGAATTCTCATAAAAATGCAGGAGTTTTAAAATCTAGTAATATTGAGGGAAGGTGAGGCATAATAAAAGGGTTGCAGCATAAATAAGACAACACCTCAAGTGACTGGATTCCCTTTAATTCTAAACAGAGAATTATAACACAGAGATAACAGAAATGTTTCGATATCTATATTTAAAAGTGAGTGGAACCTGCAATTTGTCAAGCTGAGTCTTCATATTAAGTCAATAAGAAAAAGCAAATTGGTATTTGCGGAGCACATACCTTGGCATAGTCGGCACCGTGTTTCTCCTTGTAACCGTTCCGACAGACAGTGTAATTATAGAAACGAGAGTTTTTGATCAATCCGACCCATTCACGCCACCCGGGTGGGATGTAGCTGCCATTGTACTCATTGAGATACTTGCCAAAGAAAGCTGCAGGGAAAGGAACAATGAAATACTTGGTTAATAAGCAGTTTTTGAGAATTATGACACGATAGTGTTAAGCAACGCTAAGCTTTTTTTCTACACTTTTTTCTATAGCTTACCATAAAGTATTCTTGTATCGACTGGGAATGAAACTATCATGTCCTAGAGAAGACTAATTGCAGGCTAACGTATTGTTTAAACATTTAAAAAGCCACAGGCCGTGCTGTGGCCCACAGGACCCCCTAAAGCTGCCCATTCCAAAGCCTGCCTACAACTCAAACAGACACTGTCCGATGAGACATGACAGGGATCTGGCACGCAAAAAATTGTTTGCATATCTCACAGCAGACAGCGAAGCAGGCATGCAGAGTTGTGGAGCTACGCTCACCATAAAAATTTTAATTGACTATCATTTGAAACTGGCGTGATGTCTCCAGAGTGACAAAGCAGAACCCACATGCGAAACAACAATACTTCAGTATCAAAAGTTGGGAAACTTTGACAAATGCTAAAATAAGACAACATTTTATTTTTAATGTTCAGTGCTGACCTGTCCTGTAGCCTGTGTTGTTGAGGTAGACTGCAAACGAGCGGGGCTCATGATGGGCCTGCCAGGATGGGGAGGAGCAGTTCTCGTTGTTGGTGTAGGTGTTGTGGTTGTGGACGTACTTGCCCGTCAACATGGACGATCGTGACGGGCAGCACATTGGTGTCGTAACAAACGCATTGATAAAAGAAGTGCCACCGTCCTCCATTATCTTGCGGGTTTTATTCATTACTTGTAGAGATCCTGAAACACAAGAAAATAACAATTACATTTTTATCCAATAAAACCTCTGGCACCAATTCCTTCAATTTGTGACAGAATCACATGTAAGGATTATGGGAAGACTTCAACGTTCATCATTTATCATATTATTTTTGATGTGTGTTCATTAGTTGAACATCGATAAAAAAAATGACACTATCATTCTTTTAAACATTAGAATTCCCAGATCTGTGCTTTAACACTCAGCAGTAATTACAAAAATAATTATTATTCAGCAGCTAATAGACCAGATGGTCAATTAGGACTGGGTTATGGCCTTTGTTTAATATTTAATGTCCAGAGGAAGAGAAAATAAATCCACAAGCACATAGCCAGGCAGGGTAAATATTAAAGTAAATGGGAAATATCTATGTAAAGTGTGCACAAAAAGTCAAATGAACAACAAAGCCTACTTACCCAACTCAACATCCTGGTCGTCAGTCATAATGAGAATAATGTTTGGTCGAATGTTTCTGCGGTCTCTCTGTATGCGACCCCGGAGCCCCTGTGCCCTGGTGGTGGTGAAGGGCCAGTTGCCTGTAGCGCAGTCCAGAGACAGGAGGACCAACCATGGCAGCCAGTAAGGAGGCATGATGCCCGGCAAGAGGCTGCCGGAGAGCTCGCCGGGATGATGGAGAGAAGAGAGGAAGACGAGAACCTGCCAGACTGCTCACTAACACCCCTCAACTCTTGCAGCCCCCGTCAACTAAATAAAGACAAGATGAGAAGACAAAAAGTGACATTAGAACCAGAATAAAGGGAAAACCTGGAATAAATTGGGAAATTATAGTTCTTAGGCCATAGACGAAGTGTTAGAAGGACTATCACAACAAAATACTTCAAAATATTAACTTCAGATAAATTCTGTGCATTTGGTTGCAAATCAAACTAAACCAACAGTTTATCCATTCACAAAAAAGCCAAGAAAGGCTCCTCTGAGCTCTGGCCCTTGATGCTTCACCTCCTAGGACAACGTCCCAAATGAATAAAGAATGTTACGTCTTATCAAAGTCCCCTCACATGGAAACCAGTATCAACACAACAAAACCAAGTAAAGTTTTATAGTTGAGAAAGCCTCACCTCAAAGAATCCCAAGATATGATTATCGCTGCACTCCTCTATGCTGCTGACTGCACACGCTTCAGCCTTCAAAAGTCTGCTGAAGAGCTGCTGTTCAGCTAACTGTGCAGACACTACATCATTGGCTGTCCAGAATCAAACACATACAGCCACGAGCCAGCAAGGGCCAATCGTGGCTCACCTTCCACCTGTCACTCAAACGTCACCCCCTGGTGAGTGGAGCATGACGAAGGGCCAGTGGGGGGTCGGAGTTAGGGGTACTGGAGGCGGAGAAAGGGTTCCGCTACATTAACCTCTGTGCCACCATCGCCAATCACGGATTACCACCGAGTCATCCCAACACTTTGTGGGCCTTTTATTTCCTACAAACCCTTGACTGCTCCCCAAGTAATGCTGAAAATCTTCTGAAAAGTATAATTCACACTGTGACAAACTTAACATTTACCATTCAAACTATTTCCTCCCTAAAACAGTTTTTTTTTAAAAACTAAACAAATGAAGCAATCGCAATGCTGTTGTTGAAAAATACAACAACAACCAAACGTACTAAGATCTTTTTAATTAGCAGTTAGCTCAATCTAGAAGTGATACAAATAAAAGAATGGCTTGTGGATGTCAGATGAATCATAATGAGTACTTCAAGTGCCTAATGAGTGCCAATCTTAACAAGTGGAGCCGAACTGCTGAGTGAATGGCTTGAAAACAAATGGCAGGTCAAAGACAGCCAAGCCTGTGCAAACCCCCACTGTACAGCTTTGCCCATGATCTGGTTTCCACATTTAAATAAGCCTGATCACCTTTTATCAACTACTCATCTTTAGTTCTTTAATTGTGCATATTTAGCTTGGAATAAAAGACCAAAACTTGGTTATGGAGGGAAAATAAGATTAAAGGTATGAATTACCAACCTTTTGTTTGTGATACTTGACTTGCTTTAAGTTTTGTGCAAATGTGGGCTGTTTGAAGCGTTATTGATTGTGAGCCACTCTTCTGTCTGATGGCTACAGATGTAGTTTACCTGCTCGAACAAGAATAGGGTGTGAAGGTATTTAAGATTGGTACTTTGCTGTGGGCGTGGCTGTTGTGGATCAGTTTCTCCTGCCCTGATGTGGATAGATCCTTGATCCTTATTGGGGGTGTTTCATTTTGTGTTCCTTCTTGTGCAGCAGTGTTTGTTTTTTAGGGGTTCTATTTTTATCCAAACTTGCTTTTTGTTTTGTGAACATGGACCAACATGGAGCAATAGAAGATTTGGAGGAAGGATAAGAGTGGTGAGGACAACAAATATCCATTATTAACAAGTTCTTGTGTGAAACATGGTATCTAAAGCTTGATTTACATGCAACTTTCCTTGCAATTATATGAGAAGAGCTTCTCAAATTCTTTGGCCCATATGGCATGTCAGATGAGCAGTATTCGAGCCCAGTCAGCCAGCCCAGTCATGGTGACAGCCTTGTGCAAACACTGGAGTCGTTTGGACAAACACCCCTCCAGTGCAGGGTGGCAGAGTGCACAGTACATTGCTGTGAATTACACACACAACGCAAACTACTGTATAAACAGATGGTGACACGCAGAAGCTCATGTGATACTCACAGAATTCCTTCTCCCATAAAAAAAACAATCTTTTGCAGTCCAAGTATAGGCCCCAGAATGCATGGGAGCGATAGGAATGGAAATTATCTCTATAAAACTATGGTTCCTAAACAAAACTAGAGTCTCTTTTTCTGTAAAGCTGCTAAAGACTGTGTATTAAGCTGTAAGTATTTCATTCAACCTACGGTAACAGTAACGTCCATCAAAAATTCTAATTTACATGCCAATGATTCCAAGTATTTAGGCTCTTCTTTGGACTTCAAGAAATGAGACAAGAGGGTTCATTGTGGTTTCTGATGCAAATCTTGTGTTGCTGATGTGGTTAGCTACAGTGGAGTCAATAGCTATCCTGTTTAAAATGACTGAGTGTGCAGAAGGATGACTAAGTACAACACAGAACAACCGGTGGGATAGAAGGATTTAGTTATTCACGCAACATGACTACACTCAGGCCTTACCAGTGATTCACTTTGCTGACAGTCATCAGAAGTTAATAATTCGGATCAAGAATTTTGCTAATTTATTGGATTTATTAAAAACTGGGATCTATATTTAAAACTTAATCACTTCAACACACTAAGCAGAGATTTATTGAGTACTTTGGAAGCTAGGCGTGAAGCATACAGTTCTAACTATTTATGATCAATGCGCTGGCCACATAATACATAAATGACCAAGCCTGGCAAATCTGAAAGTCATTATTCTACTGGCTTCTGGATTTCTTTTGTCATTGACACAGCTTCTTATTCAACCTCAGGGTTTGTGTCTGAATGTTGTCAAATGATGTGCCAATTTTAGACAGTCTTCAGAGTGTGCTTGAGAATAATGTTTTATGTTATTTTCCTAAACTTTTCTTTTTGAATGAGTCATTTGTTTGTGCCATTTAGCGCAATATAAGCAACACAGGCTAGCTCTGTGTCTGGCAATAGAAAAAAGGTCTTTATCCCTAAACAGAGACATGGGACTAGGGAGCATATTGTTTCTCCTTCCTTATTGTTTTGGGGGATTAGCACTAATGACCCTTTAAATGAGCCCCTTACTGTACTCATCATGGTTAAACCGCGGGAGGAATATTAGAGACTGACGGAAGAAACGCAAAAAGCCCAGAGGTTGAAAGGACTGAAACAAAAAGGGCCCCCTTGACGTTTTTTTTTTTTTTTTTTTTTTTTTTAAATAATAAATGCAGCTGCCAGATACACAAGACATGCAGTTTTCAGATTATTAGCCATCAACACAGGGAGGTGTTCTTTTTGTCTGTTACTAATATTTTTTTCTCTTTCACTTACTTTTCTCTGGCACATATAGCACTGCTCCATAAGCTGGACCCACTACAGACAGTTGTGCTTTGTGTATTGGGTAAAAGAAAAAGAGAGAATAATTGAGCAGCTGCTTGTGTAACCATGCAGGGCAGCAGTATTTGGTTAGTTGGCAGTTGTGCCCTCCAGTTAGGGCTTCAAACCACACACTCTGCAGCTTCCTGACCCTCCTGCGACCCGGGCGGTGATAAAGCTTTGATGGGGGCTAGTTTAACCAAACCTCAGCAACCTGAGGCTACCCACACTCAGAGGTTAAGAGGGGAAAGTCTGGAGAGAAGGGGAAAAAGTGAAAAGAACAAAAAAAAAAAAACTCAACGCAGGTTTAAAATGGAGGCATGAAGGCACTAAAGTCTTGTAAATGTTTGTACATGATTGGCCGGCATATTCATTTCAGCATTGGTTTCATCTGGCTTCATTTCTGTTCAGTCGTCAGTGGTGGTCCATACATTTATCAGCTGTCAGTGAAAAACAGCAGAAGCGCAGAGAAGGCACACATGACTTCTTGAGTAAAAACATGAAATTATGCTATGAATCCTTGTCCTGGTGATAAATACATGTCCACAAACATTGCCCACCAACCACAATCTTGCTATAGTTGGGAGGTGAGTTCATGTTCCTAAACAAGATGCATGTCAAACACAAATCAGACACCATGCTTCCATAAAGTTAGGCAGTCATTCAAAAAAGACAATGCTATTGAGTACAATGGCCGTTTCAAAGCACTTCCACTCCCTCCTCCCCTCATTGGGGTTTGTTCCTTATTACAGTCCTTCAATACTTCTTGAGTACAGCTTAGCAGTGGCAGGCCGGGAAAAATGGTGAAAAAAGGGGAAATAAAACAAATGGCATACTTGAAATTCTGAAGTTAAACTGACAATAACCATGCAGGCCATTTCCTTCATAGCCATTACTGCTCTATTGTGTAAAAATTGTGGAAAGCAGAAAATAAACCTACTAGAGTTTAGAGAATACAAAGTCTGAAATTTGGTTAGGAAAAAACCCATACAGATTAAATAAAAAACATAAAGACAAAGCCATTAGGACATTTGAGTTGATCTCAGACCTTGAAACAAAACCTTTAAAGTGCCAAGGTCACCAGAGCACTCCATCATTTTAATGAAAGCCTCTAAAAAGTTTGATTAAATGCTTGGAAGTGGAAGTGACTTGGTTGCCAAATGTCAGTCTGTTAAACGTCATGAGATGGTTCTAAGCAAACAGTGGGAAGAAATTCTTTAAGACAACATAACGGGCAATTGTAAAAGCTGTATCTGTCTATGATTGTATGCATGTGTATACCAGGCCCAAAATGGTGCGTATTTAAACCATCATATTCTGAACTATGGGCAACCTTGTTCAAACGTGTATATGACAGCAAAACTCAATTGGTGTCTATACAGAAGAATTGGGCTATTAGGACTAAAAACTGCTAAACAACAATTTGTAGTTTGACTACCTAACAGAATTTTAGGATGGTCCTGAAGACTAATTTCAGCTTTGACTGTCAGAGTACAAAAGAAATGTTCAGGATTAGGAAAAGCCTTTACGAAGACAATACTAGTAGACAAGAAGGTCTCCTGTAACAGATGTCCTAATCCCAGAAAACATGAAGTCTATATTGCTCAACTAAAGTGAGCCTGGAACAGCCAACTTTTCAAAATCAACTTTTACAAGTACATTTATGGTTCAAATCTTTAAGAAAAGGGATAAGAGTAGACAGACATGTTAGGAAGTGAATGAAATGTAAATTAAACACAAGGATTTGTTGTATGATTAGAAAAATTCAAAAATACAGATTCCCTATCAAGGACATCAGGAAGCCACAGTCATTCTATCTCTGGCACGTTCCCGGTAATCTATTCTAAGCAGTGAATAGAAACCATTAGCAACAGACAACTTCAGATGAATAAAATACAACGCATTTATATTCCTCCCACCACTTTCGTGTCAAGACCCACACTTCCATCAGAAACACTATCAGCTGCAAAGCGCTCTGCACTCAGAATGAAAGGGAGGGAGTAGAACATATTACACACTCACGGGTGGCTTTCTTGTCTCTTTGACGTGTCAAATATACCCCAGATAAATTATTCCTTTTACCACAAAAGAGGGCTACAGCAAATTGCTTCAATGGGTTTCCACTGAGGTAATCGTCAAGAATAAAGAGACTGACGATTTTCCATGAAATTGGTCACATGGTGGCACAAGAAAAAAAAGAAAGAAAAAGAAGGCAAATGCGCCAAGTGTAACACATTTAAAAAAAAAAAAAAACTTTTTCTTCTGATGGGAGCGGTTTGATAGTGTTCAAAATTACATGGAAATACATCTGTTGTGAAAAACACCCCCAAAAAATAAGAAAACATAGTAAATACTCAACAACATGTAACCCTAAGAACAAAACTAGGCCTGAATGCACCAGTCTACCAGACACGACCGGGTCACCCTCGAGGACCATTTGTATGGCCGTCATCACAAGTTGTAAAAACAGGAACGAATCAGAATGTCCCTCCAAAAATTAGATTTTACAATTAAAAAAAAATTATTAATTCTAAGACAGTGCAAACCTAAAGAAATATTGATTCTTGTTCCACAGGTCATATTAACTACCAGTACGTACTGAACCATAGCTTTGTAACCAATCAATGATTGAGGATTTGTAGAGGAAAAAAGAATAATTGCGTTTTCTTGACATTAAATTGTATAAAAATTTTATTTCTTGGGGTAAAGTAGCAGCAGACCTTTAGGTCACTGTATTCCTGCAGCTGACGAATGAAATGTAACACCCCTGAAATGCAGAGCATGTGTAGGCATATTCTCTTGGAACGTAGACAAACATAGACCATGGGAACCCAGCCTATGTGACCCTGAATGCAATAAACAAACTTCTCACAGACTGACACACCAACGTAATACCGGTCATAAAAATCTATTCACCAGATTGCACCTGTGCCTGTTTGCCACTCCTTCTGGCCAATGCCTGTGGGCAAGAGTATTTTTGGATATCATGTCTCTGTCTGCGTTCAACTGAATGACTAAAGCACAGACAGACACGTAACCTCTAATTTGTACACAGGGGAGCTCTCCTTTCCATTGCCTCTGGGACAATGTGGCTTTTCAAGACTTGCCGTAACGTCATTGGGGATTTAATTAACGTCATCCGACTTGGTAAAGATGTTTAATTGTTGTCATTTGGTAAATATATCACACAATAATTAATGAAGATTGAAACTCCAAGAAATCTTAAATAAGGTAATCCACTTGAGTACATTCATTCCTCTGCATATTAGCCTTAGGTAAAGGAATGCAGTCAACTCATCATCCTAACATGTCCATAAAACACAAGCCAAACTAAGCAGAAACGGCTGCAGGCAAAGTCAAGAAAAACAAGCTTTGAGAATGTGTGTCGAGCAATTCTACCTCTTTTCATTACGGACAAAGTTGCTTTTCAAATGACACAAAGATGCAGCCATTCTGCATCCACATGGGCAGGGTATGCTAATCAAGTAAGGTCAACCAGAACTAGAGGCTAGCTCAGCACATGGCCAAGTCCACACATATAAGAGGACAAACAGGAGAGAGAATGCTGGCAGAGAGTGAATGTGTTTGCCCGCTCCGGGGGAGAAGAAAAAGAAAGGGAGCAGAAGAGCTGAAACAAACGCATGCTGGCTTCTATTAGTCGAGCTGTAGAGCAGCATGCAGGGGTGAGGAAACATATTCTTTCCTCCTGCACTCTTACCGCCATCCATTCCTGTCCCTTCAAGGCTCCCACCCCATTATCTCCATTCGGTAAAGACAGAGGATGAAAGGGACAACCCCCCAGTGGCAACACTTCTCCCTCCAAACTAGCGCCGACGTACTCTGACGGCTGCTTAATTGTACGTGATACAGGCAGGGCCCTTTCTCTTTCAAATCTAAAACAGATTGCTTCTCCCTGGGGAGGGGATTATTGGACATGAGAAATGACAAAGCGAGGACAATTCAGGGCTCTGGAGGGTGGACAACTGAAGGGATAGCGGGCACATCACATAGATCTATGTTTGTGTTGTGACACTAAAGAGGTATGTTCGTGTCCATGCATTATAAATGTGTGCACGTGTGGCTGACACTTAAGTAGTAGTAGCGCTAACTATCCAACCTCTAATTAAGAGCAGATCATCTCTGTCTTCGGCAGGCTCTTGCTTAATCACATTTTCATACCTCCAGCTCCAACATTTTGGCCTGTTGGTAATCTTGTTTCTCTTCCACTTCCTCTTCAATTATACTCTATCCATCTTTTTTATGGTATTTGTTCTAAAGCTTACGCTGCAGTGACATTCAAACAAAAGTTTTCTGTACAATCACATCAATAAATAATACAAACCTCACTTTTTCAGGCTTTAATCTTTTATTTGCAATTCAAGCAATTAGAACTAATTCTATATTAAAATTCCATGTTGTTTCATGGTATGTACCATGAGCTGCACATTTTGTTCACTTAGAATGAGCTTTTCTACAAAGACCATTGAGGCACAAGCACTAAACATAGAAAAACACAAATGGTATAGTACAGCTGCTGGTATATGCCAGGTTTGTCTTTACACGTTTTTACAAGTGTTGCATCAAAGCTTGGAGGATAAGGAATTCCCTCCAGTGATGAGATGGATGTAATGTTTGCCTGCCCTGACCTTTCCTGCTCCAATGACATCCTGAGAAAACACAGACTGCGCTATTATAAGCTCCCAAATACTCCCAAAAATAGACCAATGTTTCGTACACATCCCCCTGTGCAGGATATTTTTTATTTTTTTAAACATTGAGGACACATTCAAGGTGAGCTCCGTGCAAGTAGGTTGAAACTGTAAAGGAATGTTTGAACAGTAAGGTCAACAAAGGAAGTGAGAAAGTCTCTGACTCATCTAAAGATAGTCTTACAGATGCCACATGAATATGAAAACATGCTAAATGCTCCCTATTTAAACACTGCTCATTCACACTGATAGGACTGTGCAATCTTCTGTGGCACTACTCTGCAATCAGGCTCACCAAAGGAACACTATTATCAAGAGGAAGAAATAAACAAATGGTGGAAGACAGTGTGGTTTCAGTAAATCTGGAGAGAACACAATTTAGATAATTTTGTGATTTAAAAAAAGAATATATATATATATATATATATATATATATATATATATATATATATATATATATATATATATAAACAAATCTGGTTTAAACTGTTTTCAAATTGTGTATTCACAGTAATCAATAATTCTACACTGTTAACACTAGCATGACCAGAGTGGTGTCATTTGACACCTATACCTTTAATGTCCAAGCTGGTGTCAGATGGCGGGTGTGAACAACTCAGCTTGTGACCATTGTTATGTTACTGAGGCCACTACTCCCCCCTCAGCTAGGGTGGGGGGGGGGTGGCTAGGTAGGTTCCAGGACACAAAGACCTTTTGTAATCTCCTTTGTGTTTCCCATACAGCAGCTACATAGAGGTTGCAACTTATATTTCAACTTTTGCAACAGATAGTAGTAGGTAGTAATAGTGAGACGGCAACAGTTTGTTTGCATTCTTGGTGAAATTTATTTAATAGAGATTTTGTGAACAATTCTGGCACTGCCACACCTCCTTTATGCATTTGCCACATGCAAACTTGTCACAATACATACAACGCTTGGTGGCACGGTTTTTCCTGCAGCAACACTTCACCTGGCACAATGCCCTTTTCCCCACATCACGTGTGGGTGGTTGTTGCTGAAGGTTTTGCTCATTCACCTCCTTGGCTGCCATTAGAGACCGGGCAAGCTCATTTGCAAGCTCCAGCAAGAAGTCCACCCTTCTCTCCTTGACCCCAGTGCATGCCTGATAAAGCACATGTGCGTTCAGCGCTGCAATGTCAATCATGTTGTAAAACACAGCGACTGGCCAACGCCGTGTTCCTGAACGCACAGTGTACTTTCGAACCATCTGGTCCATGACGTCCACACCGCATTTCATGCTGTTGTAGTCGGTGACTGTGTTCGGCTTTTTTTTTCCGAGTAGCCTCAGTCTCCACCACGCTGTGCACGCTACTGAGGAGGCAGACAGTCTTCTTTAGTTTGGGCACATAAACAGTCAGTGTGGCACCAGAGGTTGAAAACACTTGTGTGCTGAATTCCTCACGGGCCAAATTCTTTTTAGCTGAATCTGGAAGCTACCGGCGAATCTTATTGACTGTGCCAAGGAGGGTGGTCTTCCGGCTGTGCAGTCGACGTGCTAGTGACAATGAAGTGAAAAAATTGTCGGTTGTAACAGTTCTTCCTTTGTCCATAAACGGTTCCATAAGCTTCATCACCACATTTTCAGACAATCTCTCCCCAGGTGGACGACTGGGGTCTTTGCCAAGATATGGGATGATTTTGCACACATACTTGGATTTAAGGTCACATGCCACACAGAACTTGATACCAAACTTGTCCGGCTTCGTTGCAATGTATTGCAAGAAACAGCAGCGAGTCTTAGTTGGAAAAAGTTGCTCATCTATGGTGATGTGCCTGCCTGGGTTGTACGAAGTGATGCAGTTGGCAACAAAAGACCCCCAAACGTCAGAGATTGCAGCAAACCGGTCAGTCGCAACTCGTTCACCGCGTGTGTCCTTGTCGTCGAAGCGTAGATGCTGCATGATGTCCTTGAAACGGTTTCGAGCCATAATCCTGTTGATCAGGGGCGGTCCCAGTTTTGCTGACCATGCGTCATGCAGCGATGGAAGGCGGACAATCCCCCACAGAAGCAGGATGGCAATGAACGCCATTAGTTTAGGTATGGCCATGAACCAGTTCTCATGTTGTGTCTGGAGTGCATGCTGGACAGTCCACTCCTGAATGGTCCGAAGCATTTCCAGAGTTATGAAGCAGAAGAAACTCTGTAAGCGACTCGTCACCTTTCTTCTGGCCAAAGCAGTTGGCTCTCCATCTGTGACGTGACCTTCAATTGGGCTGTGATGGAGAGGCCTTCCGACCTGTTCTTCACGCCACACTGTGCCGTCTTTTGCCCTCTCTGTCAGCCACTCGTGTGTCTCCAGGCGACCTCTCTTTTCTGAAGGTGGCGAATCCTCCTCATCTATAGGGTGATCATATTTTTGAGATGTGATTAATGAAACATTAAAAACACAACTGCCATAATCAGCAAACAAAAAAAAGGATGTTTAGAAAATCTTACCGGAAGAAATTTCAGAGTCAGAACTCAGCTGAAGGGATATTTCTTCTCCATCGGAGTCACAGGGGTTGGCGTCATTTAGGATCATCTCCAAAGCCTGCTGAGAGCTGTAAACTTTTGACATCCTTGCTTCTCAGTCGCCAGAGTCAGTGAAATATCTGCCCTGAGTTGGCTATTTTTTCACCTTGAGGTGATAAGCCTTTTCAAACTTTCACTATGGTTCAGTACTTCCGCATTGGGTCAAAGGTCAAGAGGGATAATGTCAGCATAACTGATGGTGTAAACAGAGATTGAGATTGTTTTTCCCTGTTGAAGCATTGATTCTTTGTGCATCTTGTGCACTTTCTTCAAATTTGTAAAATAATAGCTTAATAAAATAATTCATGGACCTGGTTAGTGAATGGTGGACCTCGTGAATTTACCTTTTTAAAGTGAGAACTCAAACAGTCCTTTTCACACTCGGAAATCTTGCTTTACCATAAATAGCAACAATACATTTGATTTATAAGCACAAAAACAATAAAGGTAAATAGTGAAAATACAGGAGTAGGAAACAGGAGCTTGGTTGCTTTATTACTGTTTTTCTTTTTCTAATTTTATTTATTGTGGTTTATTAATTGATCACAACACACATGGCTCATATTAATTTGGCCATTCTTATCCAATAATTCCATATAATGTTATTTGGATTAACAAACATCTACCTGGGAGAAACTGGTTTCTCAACACTGGCCATCATTTACACCAACCCCCAAAGTTTGTCACTGCCCAGCTGCACATTCCGATCGAAAGGCTTTATTTACATAAGAGAGGTGGCCCCACTGAGTTGCAAATGAGTGTCATTTGGCGGCCTCTGGGCAGGGCAACAGGAGTAAGAAAACCTTGGGCATGCTAGTGTTAAAGGGACAGGAGACCATAATAATATGAATAATCCAGCAGAATAAAATCATGCTGCTGTAGATAAAGATGAACCCAAGTACAGATAAAACAAAACCTTTCACAAGCCAAACAAAGGGGGCAACAATTTAGCGTTTAGGAACAAAAACAAAAGCAACAATATATAAAACATTTGTGGGAAAAACTGAGTTGGTTCAGTATCACACCTGTTACATGAGTACAGCAGTTAGGTATTTGTTTTTCCAAGCATGTCTCGTCAGAGGACAAAAAGGGACCTCCTCTTTTCACAATGATAATTGAATGTTTAGATTTAAGATTTGATATACTTAATTTTAGTAACTGGTGACTGAAAGTCTGCCTCGAATGCTTTTGACTTGCTTCATGGGTTGATGAGAAACCACGTCTGGGAAGTGTCTGATTCACTCTGGCTGACATTTAAAAAATTTAAAACACATTTTTGGCACCGTTTGTACAAACAGTGAGACCACATTTCTTCATCCTCCCTTACATCGCAGCTCCTGAATCCATATCAGGAGGACTAATTACTTCCCTTATTACCTTAACGGACATGCACACGGTCACACGTATCAATATCGCCAATGTAACGTTTGTGTTAACAGGCGTCAACCCCCAAAATCTAATTATTTGTTGCAACAGCTGCTCATGCCCTTAAAAAATCACCATTCTTTCACGGGGCTGACACTGACAGGAAGTACCATGCTCTAACCATCCAACCCAAAGATGCTTTGCCACAAACCGGACAGAACGATCAGGAATTCTAGCTACAAGCGGAACGTCACGGAGGGTAAAATGACAAAGCCTTTTGTTAATTCTGATAAGATAAAGTTAATTGTGCTCCTCGTTCCCTAGCCTCGCCCTTCACTGACATACACTGACACAGCCAAAGTGCTGAACTGCGGCCAGACATTTTACGCTAATTGGTTCTGATATAAGCATCTACTTTGAATGGGACCACGGTACGAGTTTAGCATTTACAAAATCTAGGTCACATAGATACACTCTATACAAGGAAAACAAATTGAGCAAAAACAAAGTCATAATCAGTTAGCTGCTTCTTCTTCATCCGGCTTTACTACAGCAAACAGCATGAGAGACTATTTCCTTTCAGAGAGGAAAGAAAATTCATTTTGTCAACTAGAAAAACTTTTCCGAAGAAAGAATAATGACAAAAGATCACAGTCGGAAATTAAAAAGTCAAGTCTGAATGGGTTTCTAATCTTTCACGTATTTATTTTTTTGCAATAATCTGTTCAAATAAGCCAGTTTGTCACCAACTGCTTTATCAAACCTAAAGCAATAGTCCTCACATCCTTTTGGTGGCTGTGCTGAATACTTGAAGTAACAAGCAGGAAGTGTAGCTAAGGCTGGTTTACCAAAGTAAACATGAAATCACACAACAGCAGCTTTCACCCGTACAAGCTCCTTCCCTCTCAGCCCTGCTGCTGCCTGTGCAGCAGCTACAGCTGCACAATCTCCATTAGCGTGCACACACACACACACACACACACACACACACACACACACACACACACACACACACACACACACACACACACACACACACACACACACACACACACACACACACACACACACACACACACACACACACACACACACACACACTGCCTGCAGCAGGTTATACATCATATGCACTCTTTAGGTGAGTTCCCTTCCTCACTTGACTTGAGTTAAATAGACAAAGTGACGAGTACATTCCCTCCGTCTCTGCTTCTCTTTGACAGTTTGTCCGGAAAGAGTTCTTCAGCAGCTCATCCGTTTAGAGTACACTGACACAATCTGCCAGGAGGGCACTCTGAATGAGATTTATGAAAAGAAAATACTTTAGTGGACTGTTAATCCAACGCTGCATGTGGGGAATGTTAAGCTGCTGGAACTCACAGCACAGAAACAACAATAATCAACATTAATATTAAAATTAAAAACATTGTTTAGTTTTTTTATGCAAAAGCAACTTTTTTAAACTATTTTTTTTTACAATTACAGATGAGTGCTCATGGATTTGGAGAGAAACAATGACACTGATGGAATGTGCTGCCTTTTAATCCTTTGAGACTGAGGAATTTGTGATGGAGGGAATTCCTGTCATCCACGGGAAAACTATGAAGTCCTACACACACACACAAGTATTGAGGCACATGCTCGCTCATGCACGCACACACACATAAAGAGCACTGCTGTTCAAGCAACGCAGAATAACAGCAGAAACAGTGCAGCTGCATACCAGCACTGCACTGCAAATCCCTGCTTACAAGCTCCTGTTCCTGACTGCAAAGTAAAGAACAATTTAACTATGCTCAGTGAACCACTGACAGAGGCAGAAAAGAGGAAAAGAGAGAGGAGGAGAAAAAGAAACTGGACAAGGACAGAGATTGGGGAACTTGTACAGTACCTGGAGAGCTGGCTGAGTGAGAGGCAAGGCGAGGGATCCTCTGTTGGCTTTATGGTCACGTTTCTGTACTGGATCTCCCTGTAACCATAGAGAGGCTTGGGTCTTGGCGCTGGGACTTAACTTGAAGACTCAAGGGGACCACACAGCTCCTGGAAGAGAACCTCTCGCCTCTAATCCTCTCTCCGATGTGATGACACTCTCTAACCTCGACCATCTGTTGAAACACGTCCCGGAGCATTCAGCACCACGCTGTGTCAAGAACCCCACTCCCCTGCCCAATCACAGACCGGCTGCTGGGTGGCTCCTCGCTGCCAGGAGGCAGGGACGAGGACAGAGGGGGAGACACACACACACGTACACGCGCACACACAGTGTCACGCCGCTCCGCATTCACACAGGCATTCTATGAGATGGGAGCGAGAAAACCCCCAGTCATCGTAACCTGAGAGGCAGAGCCGGAGTGGAGGGAGAGTGGAGACAGAAGGAATGGGAGGGGAGAGAGAAAGCAGTGTTCAGCTCTGTCGTGCAAGTGTAGCTTTAGGTGTCACACATTTAAGCAGACAGAAGAAGAATGATATATACTTTCTTGTTATTATTTTTTTATTATTATGTGTGCTAGTGTGGAATAAATAATAAACAAAATCGTAGCAAACAACTCATTCCTTAGTTCATGAAATCCTTCCTCCCATTTCTGTCCCTGCAGTCCCAGAGTACTGGTATTTGGTTTGAAGAATAAAAGAAAAAGGCAATAAATTGGTGTATTGGCTCCGTGGTGGGAATGCTGTTGGCACTAAACTCTTAGATCTGCAGGAACAGAAGCTCAGCCTGCCGCCCTCACACCTTGGTGTGATAAATCCTTACAGTCCCCCAACGACATTCCTGCCCTTCACCACCTCATGTCTTAAGTAAGAAAAGAAGGACAGAGGGAAAGACGCAGAAATGACAAAGCTTAGAAATGATTAAGATAGAGGGTGAAGGACAAGTAGGAGAGAGGGGTTTAACTGATGGCAGCAGAGAAAAGCATACACGGATGTTTCATCATCAATACCATTATAGCTCTGCTTTTATCCCATTAATGCAAGACACAAGAGACATTAGGTGAGAACAGCGTTTCCCTTGATCATTTTGTTGAACCACTGTCCTACTCACTGATCCATTAAGAAAGGATTACGAGACCCTGATTATATTTGGGAGCGACTTCAAAGGCAAACCATTATGAGGTAATACCCGACAGT
Organism: Gouania willdenowi; assembly: GCF_900634775.1. Lineage (NCBI taxonomy): Eukaryota > Metazoa > Chordata > Actinopteri > Blenniiformes > Gobiesocidae > Gouania > Gouania willdenowi. The sequence goes on along the minus strand of NC_041063.1, from coordinate 18,228,820 downwards.
GTCATGAGTTAATCAAAGGTGTGAAACTCAACTGAAATGACTCATTTGCATTTTGTAACAAAGTTAATTCATACAATGATTAAATCTTCGCTCTTCGATCTTTATTTACTAGCTGACTGATTGCATTCGATTTTTAAAACAGTGAGCAGTTATTTCTATACCAGGTGTGTGTTTGCTTTATATTCTACTTTAATGGCTCAACAAAAGAGAGCCAGGTCATAAAGAGGATCCTCCCTGTTTTAAAGGTCTGCACCAAATAAGCATACTTCTTTTCTTTTTTTTGACCAGTCTTGCAAAACTTTTCCAGTCTGCATTGATGTTTCAAACACAAGCAGCCTTGAGAGGAGGAGGAGGAGGAGAAGGAGAAGGAGAAGGAGAAGGAGAAGAAGAAGAAGAAGAAGAAGAAGAAGAAGAAGAAGAAGAAGAAGAAGAAGAAGAAGAAGAAGAAGAAGAAGAAAGAGAGCAAGAGCCTACAGGGGAAAAGCTCAAATTAGATTAACTAAATTTACAAAGACCTTCCCAGCCCCTCCTGCATGGCTACACACATCCACACCTCCAACCCCAAGCCCCCATTCTTACGGCTGAGAGGTTTCCAAAGGGCCTTCAGGCAGACCAGGGGCGACTAAATCCCTGTACTCTTTACTGGATTAGAGAAGACTGCCCTACTGAGGGAGAGGTGATGTTTTTCCTGAACCTGAGCACATCTGTAAACATCAGAAGGATCAACAATCTGCGCTTTAGAGACAAAATAATGCAATGTCCTTTAGTCCCAGTGAAATATTTCTGTAAAAACTCAGTTTAAAAATGTTTTCAAATATATTACCAATCACTAAAATTCTTTTGAATCATTTATCACATGTATTCCCATTACAAGACACATTTTTTGTATCTTTTTTAGTTTTTTTTACTCAAATGTTTCGATCACTTAGGCCTGCAGGTGCAAGCAGAGGCCAGTGTTGGGAAGCTGCTTTGTTCACGAGCCCTATTCTCTAGAACTGAATGAGATACATAGAGGTGTCATAGCTATGAACCAGCCTCTGTGCTAGAATAAACTACAACTGAATCTCAGAGATAAAGCTATAATCGTATATACTGTATATATGATATACTGTTTGGTGTTACTGGTATCTCAAAAGCGAATTGACACCTACATTTTCTGCCCAACTGCATTTCTTTCAGATAGAAAAAACATTGAAATGCATAACAAGATGCCATATATGTAGTACAGTACTATATATGCACTCACTTTAAATAACAGAATAACAAATGTTTTTTTTATTTTTTATTCAAAGTGTCATTTGAAAATGTCTTTAAAATAACTCTAAATCTAATCAAATGTATTTTCTGCCATATTTGGAATGATTCCTTAAATGTTTTGTAGTCCTGTATACATTTTACATTTTTTTCTATCATGATTTTCAAGCAAACCTTGTCCTATGATGCCAAACATCACGTGGCGAAAATCCCTATATGTCGTCAACCCGAATACCATCAAAACCCTTTACTGTAATAGAAAACTAAAAGATTATATAAGATGAAAATGCCAGTTATACGCATATGGAATGGTAAGTGACGAGATCTGTGCTCTTGTGACAGCTGAACACGCATGTGGCAGGCTGTATTCTCCCCTAACACTCCTGCTGGAAAATGTATGTGCCTTTGCACAACATGTGTTTGGATTAACATACATGAATAGCTCATATGTATGTATGCATGCCAGCAGTTGTCACCACTCAATGATTAGCAAAGTAGAAAAAAATGACACAGAAGTGACATTTTTTGTTAGTTGGTTAGTAGTAGTGGCTGTAGGTTTGTTGAAGGTTGTCACCTTATGCGTAAACACAGTAATATATCACTTACACCCATTGTATGTGTGTTAATCAGACAGCATCGTTCTTTGATTATTTACAAAATGAGCTTTGGTATTAGAGCAGTATTTTTCACTCAAGATTAAAGAATAAAAAAAACAAGAGTTGCTGTATAAGGAATACAGAAACACACACTAAGCTCGTTTACAGGAATCTGAGATAAGTAGTAAATATTGGATGCCTCCACCAGACCTCAGTGCCAGACAGGTCTTTATACAAGGCCACTAACCAATAACCATCCATACAAATGGTTTCTTCAATACTTTACTTATCCTTCATTTAACCAGATAAGTCATGCTGAGGTTCAAATCTCTTTGTCCAATTGAAACCCGGGTACTTAAATCCAATGCCTTATGTGTGTTTTTTTTGTCATAAGTGAAAGCACTTCAGAGTTGTCGTAATGTCATTTCTGATATTTAAAGATTAAGTATAATCATAACTTCTTACTAGTATTGGGGAATTATAATGCTTTTGATATACTGATGAACTCTTAATCATCAGGTTTGCCAAATAAGTATTTTTAGTGTTTACAGTATGAATTGTACAACTCACAGACCACCCATAAAGACATTTTACAGCTGGATTAGGATCTCCCTTGAGTTACTGAACAGTTGGAAGAGATAGTGAAACACTATCACAAGCTCAATCTTCAGAATCACAGGATGACAGAAATGATTTAGGATGCACTGAAGGCCCAATTGATGGATAAATGGCTAGAGGCATGAGCTAGATACAGTTAAGAGATAATGATCACTCTTCCAAATGAATCCCACTAGAAAGAAATACATTCTATGGGTAAGACAATAGGGAGCAATAAGTGGCCACCTTTGACAACAAATCCCACTTGTTTCAACAAAATCATGCTGAGCTTTCTTTTTGTCTTGCTCTTTATAACTCAACAATCAAAAACCATCACACAACACAAAATATATATTTAAGTTTCTAGCTAAAGAAGCAATGCAACAATTAAAGAATACAAGGTTTTTTCATTAATCAAAAATTATTCTAAATGGGTATAAAAAAGTTGGCCGTTATTGTTTAAAATCCTTTTGATATCAATTATATCAAATTTTCCAGTTGACAGAATCCATCCATCCATGTCTTTGGACTTTTCCCTCCCAGACAAAAACAAACGATTAACTCTGCCTGAGCATAGCATGACCACATCCAAACAACTAATACCAAGTCCGGAACATGCACGTTTGCAAAGTGTTGGAAATCATACTGAGTACTCAGAGAAATTTGACATAAGCATATAGAGAACAGGCAAGCTCCACAGTGAAGTGTCCATTGGTCCACCCTGGGAATTTAACCCAGGATCTTAATTTCTACTCTTCATGCCTAAAATTGTCAGCTAAACAAATGTAGTGCTGTTTGTTTAATAATAGGAAGAACTTCTGACTTCTAGAAAGCCTGACCCCAACAAGCAGTAATTGTTTTCATAAAGCCCTTGTCCAGCTCTTTCTTTCTCTGAAAAGCTTTTGGAGGTTTTATCCTCACAGAGGAGAGCTACATTTCCGGAAGTCTGATTTACTAATCCTCCCAGGCAACAAGGTGAAAGGCAGGAGCAAGGAAAAAGGGCGAAATGGGTACGTGGGAAGGAAGGCCAATGTAAACTAGAACTTTGCAAATTCCTGGTTGAAAATAATCCCATAAAGCACGCCGCCAGTAGCCTGTTGAGAGGGAGAATTAGAAGTTTTGTGGGGTAGATAGGCTGCTCAATTATCCCTTTAGAGGCCCTAACTTACCCCAAGCAACGATAAGGGCAAGATTTAATTTGTCAGCAGAATGTTGGAGGAACAAGGCCTATCAAGTTGGATACTGTAGCTTACAATACCACAAATGTACATCAGCCAGTTTCCCAGGAGCCAAACCAAATCACAGCAACAATCAAATGCCAAAAAAACAATTTGATGAACTACAAGATGTGGAAAGTACCACTGATGTACAGATGGTAATGTCATCAGGCAAAAAATAATTGTACATTCGGTGGCATTAAAATTAGTAACGGTTTTCTCAAGCCGTTTGCTGGGTTCTTCATGTGCAGAGACACTTTTAAAATAGCCTTTAAAATGCATTCTGGCCCTGCTTTATGCTGTTTGAACCAAAGGGATGTTTATGATCCATAAAAGGGCCACATGGTGCATGATATCAAAGTAGATAGGTTATTATTCTACATTATTGCATCTTTTTGAGCCTTTACCAAATATAACTAAAAAATAACTAAATAATGTATTTATTATGTTGGTTTTATTCATTCAGTTTCAAATTACTTTACTATCACAATATGACTGGGGTGTTTGTTTTCTTATGGATTTCTAATGGATAGCTCATATACAGAGTGTGAGAGAAGGCTAAAGAAATAAGTCTGTGTATACTTTTCAGCTTCCTCAGTAAAAAAGAAGCTTTGCTGGCATCAAACTCTCTTATCAGGGATGAATTCTTTGGCAGGGATTTCTTGACCAGAAGCCAATCTCTTTTCGGAGATTGTGAGGGTCAGTGCATGGTTAAATATGCCTAAGGGAAGTTAAGGGCTATTGCCTTGGTATACTGTTCTGGGGTCAGTCCAATTAACACCGAGCAACAAAAGCACGAAGTGGCTCCATTGTAGCAAAAGACTCAACTGACAAAAGTTCCTTGATCTTTTATGTTGTGAGAATTGTTCTGTAACCATTTCCTTTACCTATACAAATGATCATTAGTACAGTACATGTTGAACAGAATACTTTGACGTAACATTGATGGAAATAAATAAAAGTAAGCGGGCTTTAGTTGAATCAAAACTTTCCTGTACACTTCCTTTAATTAAAAATGATAACTTGGTTTGTGCAGAGTAGATAAAAAGATAAACATATCTATGAATAAAGTGATGATGATAAACAAAATATTGGGGTTCAAATTTAATTCCTCTACGACTGGGAAAATAGTGGCAAATGTATTTAGCTGGTTAGCAGCAAGAAAACTAAAAACGTCAAAGGCTTAATGGAACCCTGGCTATGTACTGAACACTCAAACGTCTGTAGACCTAAGTAAAACTAAAATATCTTTTGGTTTAGATAAACATGCTGAAAATCAACAGAAACACATAAAAGCCATTAAAATGTAACGTGTACTTGCCTTATCTCGAAAGGGTGTTTTAAAAAAATGAAATAAATAACTTAAATGGTTTACAGTGTGCCATGAATATCTAATAACTCTTGATTGTTGTAAAACAATAATTGTCAAATAATCCCACAAAATGACAGCAAATTACATATTCAATTTATTGGTTGACTATTGTAGGTTACTTGAATACATTGTTGCATTATGTGGAGTAATAATAAAGAAACTATTGTTTTATTGGCCCACTTGAAATCAAATTGGGTTGTACAATGAGTTTACCACCCCTGTTTTAAAAGTTCTAAATAACCTGACCTAGAATACTTTTGATTGTGAGATGACACCAGAATACCTGAAGCTCCGGGAATCACACGCAGCATGCAGAGCATTCTTGTTGTGAGGCAGAGGATATGACTTGGCCATATCCGACGTACGTAATCACAAAGCAAATTAATCATTTTATTTGGGGAAACTGTTAAAATCCCCTTTTGGAGATAAATCTACTAAACCACAAGTATATAAAGCCAAGAAATGGAACGGAAACTGCCTATAAAAGTGTACTACGTGCACTTTCCACATCACGTCATGTTTGCCGTGTGAACTCTTTGCTCTTAGCGTATTTGGTTATGACGTTATACAATAGTGCTCAGCTTTAAACATGCATCAGCAGCCAAACAAAAATCAAAGCCTAGAGTTAAACCCAAATGAAAAAATAAAAAACTCAGCTCTAGGCAATGCGGAAACAAAGATCAACAAAACGTCAGGAACTTTCTCTTCAATGTCAGCTACCACAATTAGGTTCTTGCAATTATTTCCCAGAATATAAAACACCTCGAAGCAAGCCCACTTGCACTGCACTTGACTGACAAGGCCACTGTGCTTTAAATTACTCACAGACACACACAGAAGGCAAATAGGGCTAATGGCTAAGATGCAAGTGTGTTGCTATTGTGCCTAAGTCAAACTTCAGGAGTAAATTGTCAAAGGTAAGCAAGTCTTAGCCTTGAAAGACATCTGGAAAGAAGCAGAAATGCCACTATTTACAGCTATAAATAGAACAAATAGGGTCCACAGTTGGCCTGATAAACCATCAACAACGTGGGAGATTTATGTTCAGTGTTGCACTGCAAGACTAAGAGGAAACGGTCAGTCCTGACCATCATCCTGCTGCTTTAAGAAACTGATCGTCAAATACATTGAATGTAGCAAAAGGCGTCGGGCAAGGCAAATGACCTTTGACCTAGGTCAGTACAACACTTTAGTCATGGACTCCCAATAAATTCTTCTTCTCCGAGACAGCCTTCTTTAGGACAAATGGGGAAAAGAACACAGGGTCAAATAACAAAAAGTTTTAAAATATGATTAGTTTTAACAAAACAATGAAAATGTCACATTAATCAGTAAATTTACATCTTTTATGCAACACCATTCAGCATAAGCCAACAGTTAAAACCATTTGAACAATCACTGGCTCTAAAAGAATTACAGTTTGCCAAATATAGTTCAGATAAATAAATAAAGCTTTACATTTAGATATGGCAACAGTTTTGTGTTTTTTTTTCTTGATGAAGAAGACTCCTTCGAAGTCTGAGTCTCATTACAGAATAGCTTCTCCCTCTATGGCATTGTGTTTGCTCCCTCTTGCTTGACATGGGGCAACATTTTAAAATGTATGAGGTTTTATCCTTCCTCGTTCAAACAGAGCCAAGTTGAGTTAAGTTTAAACAGAAAATCAACTGTTGTACGTTAGTATGAACATGAGGGCTTGATACATGGAGTAAAAAGTTGCATTTCAATGTTACATATAAATTAAACAAAAAAGAACTACTTCCTGAACACAAAAAAATGGCACTTGGAATCTGAATCATCATCATATTCCTTCATCTTCACAACATAAACATGTTATCTCCCATCAAACAGCTACAGCTGGTTCAGAACGCTGCAGTTCGGGTCTTAACCAGAACAAAGAGGTCAGAGCACATTAGTCCAGTTTTAAAATCTTTACACTGGCTCCCAGTCAGTCTCAGATTAGGCTTTAAAGTTCTGCTGCTGGTGTATAAATGAAAAAAGGTTATACTGTAAGTGGCATTTAAAAAAAACACTTTCACTGAAAGGAGATGCACATGATGTTTAAGAGTTAAATGAGAAATTGGCTTTTTATCCACACAATCGATGTGTGATGTGATGCTTGCTGAACAGTCAAGGAGTAAAAAGAAGCTCAGGTTAAGCTCAGACTGCAAATAAATCACAAAACCTCTTCAAACAACTTTCCTATAAGACCTCCCAGTTTTTGGGCCCAGCTGAGCCACAAGCTGCTCGAAAGAAACACTAAATCATCTTCAACAGTAGACCAGAAAAACAACATGGTAAAGAAACAGCACTATGCAATGACAAACGAATGTGTAGAGCACAGAGCAGAGAATCATTGTGCCAAATTAATATCAGGATTTACAAAAGCATGTGAAATACCTGTAGAAATTTTGACAATGTATCCATTTATGTACTGTATAAAACTAAAATCATGGAAACTCCACTTTTAAGCAACATTGCCAACAACCAAACTTAAGCAGCACTTTTGGCCATACATCATTGATAACATTTTAAACTGAACAAATCTTAGTTTGATTTCTATGTCAACATTAAACATATTCCAGTGTTTAATGTTAACATAAAAAAAAAAAAGAGTATGTGTGAATTCTAAATCTCAAGGTGATGCATTTTCTCTTTATCAAAGTAATTCCTTAAATAATTGCATCATCACTTCAAAGGTAAATGCAAACATTTGTAGCTGGGTCCCAGGTTATTGAGATCTTCTAAAAATAAATCACACTCAGGGCTTTTAGATGAAAAGTCTACAAAATACATGTATTTATCAGAATTATTACTATAGTTTAATTTCCTCTGTGTTAAGAGTATTCTCTCACCCAGGATTCAATCCAATGAGAAACAGATTTGACCTCAGTTGTGGTGACAGCTTTTGCCAATTTTCTTCTTAACCCTGGAGCTTTGTTCTGAAGCCTTTGGGGGTTATATTTAAAATGAGGTTAAACTTTTGTCCACGTGCCTCTAATTCCTCTAGTTAGGAGTGCAGATTGTCTTAAAAGTGTCATTTCTCAATCCTCAAGTTGCCTGTGGATTATTGAAGTCTCAAAAACTTTCGGAGCCTTTCCCACATTCATTTACTCATGCTGTTCTCAAGCTTTTTTGGCTCAAACCCCCTTTCTCTTACTTTTGAATGCAAGTCCCCCTTATGTCCAACTACTACATTTTGCTCAGAATTCTGTGGAAAAAACACCTATAGTGCATAATAATGGAATGAATGAGTGATAACACACATTTGAAAGAATCAAACTTGTAAATAAGTGGAATGAAACAGTAGTTTTCATCATTTACGGTCATCTACCTCCTGATGTGGGACCAAGACTGACCTTTGTATTTTCAGTTCATGTTCTAATCAAAATATTTTTTTCACCATTTTGTGTGCTTTGTTGTTGTTTGTTCTGCCAAGCGGCCAAGTGCAGAGCAGAAGGATTTGTTTTACCCTGCGAAAGACTGTCAGTCTTTCTGTTTGTCTGTTAATAAGATAACTTGAAAGGTTATGAACGGATTTGGATGAAATTTTCAGGAAATGTTTATTCAATTTTGGTGATGTTCTGAATTACCAAAAATGAGATAAGACCAAAAAATAAGAAAATATGAACTGTGCCTGAGCCTGCTCCTTTAAGCGCGGTGGCTAATGGTTAATGCGCAGTGGCTTATGGGTAATGTAGTAGTGGTAGGGAAGTGCAATGTGTGTATGTCCCGCCCGGTACTCGTGCTGTACTTGGCGGAGGTCTGCGCTCTCAGAGTGCTCTAGTTCAGTATATTTTTCTCTTACTTTGTGTTTTTGGTATTATTTAAATTATTCTCTGTGTTTTTTGGTGTCAGTTCCTTGTTTCTTATGTCATATTATATGTTTCTCTGTTATTTTTGTGTATTTTGTAGTGATCTTGTGTTATTTTCTTTGTCTTTGTTGTCATTTTGTGTGTTGCTGTTAATGGTAAGTATTTTTCTCTCTTAGTGTGTGTTTTTAGTGTCATTTTGTGTATCCGTTGTTTGTCTGTTTCTTTTTATTATTCAGTATTTTTTCTCTTATTTTGTGTGTTTTTGTTGTTTTGTGAGTTGCTTGTATGATTATCATTTTTAAGTAAAAATAAACATTATGAAACCCCATATTTTTAATGTTTTCATTTGTTAATTATCCTCTATCTCTCTCTCAAGTACCCCCTAATGTGCCATTACGTACCCCCATTTGAGAAACACTGCTTTATAAGACTGGTAACATGCTGAGGTAGGGTTGGTCAATAGCTTAATAAAGAAAAGCATCAGACGAAGTCCCGTCCAATGCCTGTGGTGTGCTGAATAAAACGGCACAAAGGTGCTCACAAAGTGGCGTCACGTTTTAGATAATTCAGATGATGGGCAAATTGTCCAGATGGCCCCATCTAAGCAATGGCCATAATAGCCTTCAAAATGCCTGGGCTCAGTTCTGAGCTGCCATTTACCTGAGGCGCAGGGCATTTCCTTTTTGATTTCTGCACAGTGGCTCTGATCTGTCAAGCAGAAAAATAACCAGAGGCTACTTCAAAGGCTAATTCGCCTCACAAGGGCTGCATCCTGAACGCTGCAGCCTTCATTCGCAGGGGCCGAAACTAAAAGGCGTCTTTATAGGAAAATTGGTTTCATTAGGATCACTGGAATCCTTTGAGGATTCAGTGGGAAAAAAAGAAAACACATGTTGACAAGCACAAACGTCTGCAGCTTCTTATAAGCATCAACATAAATGCATTTCACAATGTGTTCATGACAAATCCCCCTCATCCCTCCCCTCAACCTCAACTCAAACAGTGACTTATGGTCCTAAAATGTTGAGGTGTAGAAGGGGCTTACTGAACAACAGGAGCCTGTTTCGCACAAATTGCTGGAATTTGCACTTCAGTGTTTATATAAGTATACATTGTGCACTAAAATGTTATCGTTATACATGTTAAACAGCTTATTGTAGGAGTCTGAGAGGAAAGGGATGCAAATACTCTTTAATGCTCATTATGGCGAAATACTAATTATCCAAATAGAATATGGTCAACATTTTTTATCATTTTTTAACAGGAAAAATGTACATTAAGTCAAATTAAGCTAAATATATTTATCCCATTGGACAAAACATCCAACAAGGTAATTTACCTCAGTCTGAGAGAAAGTATTTTATTCAAGAAACTCATTGAAAACATCTTAGCTACTTTGGGCTGCCTGTATGACTGTAATGACCAAACTGTCAAGTCAACCCACATATTGAAGGATACAGGAGAACCTAGGAGAGAGGGATTTAAATCAGAAAACTGGCTGAGGACTGAGGTTACGATGTGGAGGTCATCGAGCAGTTCCTTATTTGGTCACCAATCAAACGCAGTAGCCTTTTTGTTTGGCAGCACTTTCAAACTGTTATCGTAGTTTTGGTTGTGGAAAAATGAGGAAACCCCACAGCTCTCATTCACGTCTTCAAGTAGCTTGGTTTTCACAAGTAGTAAAGACATTAAAGGCATCATTCTCGACCCCACGGATGTATTTTGGAGGATGGTGGAGTTATGAGATTGGCTCATGTTACCTGGCTCTGCTGGAGCTGACCTGAGTGAGACCTACAGATTAAGGAACCATCTGGGATCTGCCAACCTGAACCGAGGAGAGGAGGGACGACGAGGCTTGGCCAGGACATCATCTTTACTTATTAACATTAATGCAGGGTGTTCGCTGGGTGTTCAAGCTCAAGTTTTTAAAAGATGGTAAAAACCAGAAATGGTGATTCACTTTGATTTGATTCCAGGCATGACCACATACTGTAAGAAACAGAGCTGTAACGTAATGTCATCAATGTGTTCAATCAAAAGACCAATGAATTCATTGTCAGAATGATCTGAAAAAACCAAGGGGGACTTATATCAGCAAATATGATCAAAGTAGGAAAAAGACATATATTCTAATTCTAACCATACAATCTATTCAGTTTCTTCCCAATGCGCTTTGTATTGGCTTACAGATGATATATTTGTTTTTTGCTCTTACTTATCTACTAAGCATACATGCATCCTAATATGAAATGTGACTTAATATGAAAGCTTTGTAATGCTGGGCTTATGTTTTATCCCTTTAATACATAAAACATGATTCATCTTCGTTAAATTAAAGTCATGTGACCTTTTATTCTGGAGATTTTCCCCAAGTATTTGATATCCCTTACCCAAACACTGTTTGAATAAGCATTGCTCAAGTATACTAAAAATGTCCAAACCCTTGCCATTGTCAGGGAAACGTATGGTCATCACTGAGATTAGACAAGGGCACAAATCTTCCTAAAAGCATTGAAACAGTTCCCGCTATTACCACAAACTAGTGCACTCTGTTGCACCTACATATGTATTGCACCCAAGGGGATGTTCTCAGAATGTTTTACTTATTAGCAGCCCACGATCAATCAGCAACAGTCATGGAGTATGTTTAACCATTCAGAAGTGCTTACACTACATCTCATCAACAGGTTTTTCTAGTCGGAGACCCTTCCTCCACATGTTACGATAAGCAATGGCTTCACAGCTGCTGCACTTATAACAAGCTCACCAAAAACAGAATCTACATACCTTTCGTGTCTCCATCAGCTCGTTAATCAAAACTCTTATCGTCTTATTAAGGATGCAGAGAAAAAAAAATGCTCCCTCCAAAGTGTTAGGAAATCATTGTTTTAAATACACTATTTTGCCAGAAGTATTGGGACTTTTGCATTTACAAGCAGATATATTCAAAAGAGACTTCATTCTTAAAATGTAGGGTTCTATCAGGTGAGCTGAGTCAAATACCTCTTTAGACCAAATGTGTTCATCTGTCTTAATACATACACATTTTTGGGCATTGCATTATTTCCTTCTTCATTCTGGCAGTAATTTCCTGTGTTTTTGCCAGGCAAGGAGAAATCAAGTTAAAACCCTTCTAGGCATCCGTTTGGGACTCCATATCCCACAATGCAATGCGTGAAAATGTCAACACACAGAATGTTTGCAGTGAAGATGAAAACTTTAGAGCAGCAACCTTTTTTTCCTTTCTTTTTGGGAGGATTAATTTGTTTGACAGATCATGACATGCTAAAGCAATGAAGCCGCATTGCACTAAAAAATTAAAGGTGAATAATAATTATAATAATAATAAATTTCAAATGTATCAATATAAATGCACCATTTTTAATGAGGCAGGAAAGTTTTTATTAAGAGTCTTTAAGGATGCTATGATGACACAACCTTTCATCAACCTCAGACCTCCAAAGTCAAATTACTAAGAAAGGAAATACACTTTAAACTTTAAACACTGTAATGGCTTCAAACTTTTACAATTACAAACCTTTTTTGTGTAGCAGCTTTTTAATATTCTCTAAGCAGTTTTTTGTTTGAAACCTAACAATAGTTATTTTTCCCCCTAATAAAATAATTCTTGGTAAAGAAGTTTGTTTCAATATCCATGATTGGTTGACCACTGATTGATGATATTCAAGCACTGGGACGCGAAGGCCACTTATTCAGCCAGGGGCCTCAACTGAGGGGCTGCATGTCAGAAAAATATTAAAGTGCTCCTTCTTCCCTATCCCATGAAAACCATCTTCTCAGCTAGGAAGTGTCTACGGGAAGTAATGAAGAAAGCTGCTATTGTTAGGGAAACACAAAACTTGCCTCTCTTCTGCCATGCAAGGAATTCTTTGTGTGACTTAGTGATGGGCTGTTGCTCATTTATTGGCACGTAACTGGAAATTTGGGTTAAAAATTACACACTAGAGTAAAAGCAGAGATCGGTAGGTTTAGAGAGGTTATTTCTTAGAGTTGCACAACTATTTATAATATAATTCTCCCATATGCGTAAGTCAAAAAATCTGTGCAGCGGCGCTGTTTCTGGGTGCGCGCTATTCTCACCCTGTACTTCAGTCGCTGCACGCCTTCATCCCAGTTATAGACTCTGGGTGGAGCGGCCCTGATATGTGGGCGTTCCCATATTCTACCGTCTGCTTAAGTTCCTTTCCTCTTACGCGCTTCTGAACCTGGAATAAGTGCAGCGCCCTGATAAGGTAGAAGTTTGGACTTAGTTACATTTTAAGACACACGGACTAATATTGCAGAAGAGACTCACAGAAAGAATCTATCCAAAGTGACACTGTCACGCGGGTGGGGGGAGTCACACAAGCACACCAAAGGATTGACCATCAGCATTTCTAATATGTTCACATTTACCAGTTCTAGACGGGACAAAATGTGTTACAAGCTTATCAGCTATGTGCCACGGTGCGCGCCTCGGCTGCTGAAGCTCAATACAATGAAACTCTGACAGACATCAGACTGATGTCCAACTATTTTAACAATGTGTACAATGTAAAGCCACAGTTTGATCACACTACAAAAGTAAATAACAAGTGAAACATTGATGACAGATGATGATGTTGATGACTAATGTGCGCTCATCATGACATTTACAGGCGTTGGGAACACTCCATGTTTGATGATTTCTAGACAGCCCCAAAAAAATGACATCATGGCCCACCTCCTTTGCTTCAGACCGTCTTCATTCAAAGACTACGCATTTTTGGTCTACTTACGCGTGGTGGGCGTGTCAGGAGCCTGGATCAGAGAATACGCGCAGGAGAGGACCAATGTGAACAGCTCAAACACACCTGCCTTTCCATTTTTTAACCGTAATTTGGACCCACTGTGTCAATGATTTCAAGCATCTGTTTATCTTCCCTGAACAGGACCAACCTTGTCTGCTAGATTTCCAAAACTATGAGGTTGACTTCAAGTTACAGCCTTTTGATTAATTTTCTGTTTGTAAAATGTCTATCTTTACATGACGGATCATTTCCTCTGACTCTGTCTTTGACTAATCTGAGTAAGTCACAGTTTGCTTATGACTACTAGTTCACAAAATGCCATTAAACAGTAAATGAAACATCTGTGATGGGAGTTTACGCCCAGATAAACCCAATGACCGCCCCATCCTCCGCATATTTCAAAGGCAGAAATGAACTCCTATAAAAGCACCTGAACTTCATCCATACTCCAACCCTTATCTGGTACCAGTTGACTTGGTTTTCCATCCAAAAAGCCAAACCAGCTTGCTTCACTCTGCACTGTTTATAAGTGAACTTTTGACACAAGTAAAACCAACAAATGTTCTTGATAGAGTAAGTACACCCCTGCCTTCTGCTGACCTGCCACTCTGAGGGAAATAAAAAAAATGCCTTGATTAGGGCCATTATTGCTGTAGCAGTAAGACACGCCCACTCCGATAGCCAGTCAATGCTGTGCACAGAGACAGACTGTAATACACACAATGTGTTTGTGCACACACACACAGCAAGTTCATAAGCTGAAATTTGTAACTACAACCACAGGCACACACAATCACGACGTGAAGCTCACACACAGCCTTACAGACACCACTCAGGGCCCTGCTCTCCCACCACCCTGTGCACAGATATAACTCGTACATACATACCCAAATACATACAGTATGTATTCAGCAGAAAAAGTTGGTTTGGGGTAGGATTTTGTGCTTTTTGGTGGTTGTATTTCAATATGGTTTATTCCACCGCCTCTGCTGTGATGCTGAGTCTCTCTTTTAAAAAATGAAAAGTCCTTAGTGACTAGACAGAGATGAAGGGAGGTGCGATAGTTTTTGCTCATTGGCTTATATCTCTCTAAAATGGTTGGTAAACCACAGAGAAAATGGAGGAGGACATGCACTTTGCATTCACAAAAATAAGCAGGACTTCTGGTTAAGCAAATAATCTCTAAACACAAAAACTCAAAAAAAGCAGTGTTCTTGTTAGGGCTGGGCGATTTTCTCAAGTTTCAATTCGATTTTAAATTACTGCAAACATCAGATATATTGTCAAAAGTGCAACTTTATTGCTGTGATTGTCCTCAAGAGTTAAAATGTAAAATGAGGCTCTGTCATTCAACAATTTCAAGCTTTAACCCAGGTTTAAGCAAAAGTGCAACAGAAACGTCACAGTAGCTTCAATTTTTAAGAATTTATAAGAAATTAACTACATATTTTATAACATATAAGATTACAATTACAAAATAATAAACCCTTCCCTTAGCATCTCAGCATAGTGCGAATAAAAAACTGAACATGCCTGTGGCACGCATATAGCCTATTCAAAAGGTAAACAATGGTAAACAAAGAGGGGGCTGGCGGCTCACATCGGAAGGCGAAAAAGTCAGGAAAAAAACTGTGGTAGGAATTTTTTTATTTTTTTTAATCTAAATAAATTTTTTTAAAAAAGAAAATGTTAAACTTGAATTTGCAAAATAAAAATCGTTTTCATCTACAAATTCTATTAATCAATTAAATCGATTTTTTGCCCAACCCTAGTTCTTGTCTAAATTAGTCTTTTTTTTCTTTAAATAGTCATCCGAAGTAGTTCCGAGAGTGGAGGTGATATTGGGAACACACAAATCCAGAACAATCTGCAGTAGCAGTGAAGTGGAAGACTGTTGACAATGTCAATGAAAAACACCTGTTATTCAGGTTTCAAATGAGGAAAAACTGAGAGAAAAGTGCAGGGATGGAATCCCTTCTCAGAACAGTAGGTAAATGGAAAACTACTCCGCTGCCATCTGAAAAGATCATTTACCCTTCCTCCTGCTTTCACAATTTACAACTTCTATGACAATATGCTTACTGTTTATCGAGCCTCCCAGCAACATCTAGAATCAACGTCTGTCGAGTGACTTTTCCCCATTACTCATTCGGGTTGTTTATTGACTGGCAAGGAAGAGGTTTATGCAGCACAATAACCACCAAGACAAAACTACAACAAATGATGGACATCTCTCCAAAAAATACACACTGACAAGCTTTTCCTATCCAGCTGCTTTTTGATAAATATGAGAAAAACTTTCATGTATTCCTAAAATAAACTGAAGACACGCTGCCTAGGACTATAGCAGTAATCAATCTGCAGTATTTACTGGGTAAACACATTCATAAATTCTCACTTTAATTCCAACCATACGTCTTGATTTCCATTTGGTGATGAGATGGGGGAATATAAAAAAATAAAACCAACTGATCAAATATTTGCTGCTGATAAAAACCGATGTTAATTTTAGCTCAGAACAATATTTTATCGCAACTGGCACGCGTTAGAAATGCTTGGTTTAAACCTTTTGATTTAGACCCCCAAACCAGCCGACCAAAAATAAAACACATTCTGTAGAGTCTCATGCCGATAAATCAGCAGAACTCTGAGCCCAGTGAAGCATTACACTCAGTTCCTGTATTTATTTGAACCAACCAGCACCAAAAGGACCATGATAATTAGACAAATACATAAAAATGATGGAAATCGAACACACCTGCTAATATATAGCCCCCTAACCCCTGACACTTATTACGGCTCAGCCTTGAACATCCCATGCATAACTTCTCTGGCTAATAGAGAGAACAGGCCGCTGGCGTTTACACTTAAGAAAGTTTATTTTTGTAGCCTCTGGATACAAAAAGGCTGACAGGCTGCCTTCAGAGGCATGGATTCCACAAGTGTGATGGCTTGGATATGCTTTGGGGGAAAAAAGAAAAAAAGACTGGGGAAATTGAAAGGCCCTGATGAACATCTGAGCGGTTTATAGTCATATTTCTTTTACTTTGAGTCATTTTTTTACTTAAAAAATAATTCACTGGACATCATTCCGATGTAAACATTTACACCAATATTCCAACTTAACAGATCATGTTCATAGTCTCTGATCTGATCTTTTGACTTTTGTCCAGGATTTTACATTTGTGCTCCTTTGTCCTGTCATTTATGTCAAGCATTTCTTCATTTTCCATCCATTTCCTTCTTATCCTTGATACACCCCTCAGCCATCACTGCAGATGTTCACGTTTCATATGTGCTTTACAAATATTTGTCTGATTTCAGAAAAAGGCCAGTTTTTTTCAATGAATTCTTCCTCTACATCTTGCTCTAGCAATCCAAACTCAGTCAAACCATCCCATCCATAGATATCCTTATATCTCGACTTGCTGAGCTAGCCTGTTTTCCTTAGGAAATGACTCATAAATTAGGAGAGCTCCCCAGTTGGCTGTGAAAGGGCTAGACTTGCATACGTGTCTCGGATTAGTGTGGCCATGGAGAAATACGAGACAAAGGTTAAAGAAACCATTTCGGGTGATTACAAATGAAAAGAAATCTAATTTTCAATATTGGATTGAGTCTTGATGAAACTTTAAACTAACTTTACCTTTAGAAACATTAAAAATAATTGTTAAAATTATCTACATTCTATTTAATTTAAATGACCAGCTTTTCACGTTGGCATCTATGAAAAACAAAACAAAAAAACAATACCTGACCAAAGTGAGGGAAAATGAAAGAAACATGTCTTAAAGTACATTCCTCAAACTGACATCATTACCATGTGTTTGTCTGCAGGGTCCAATGCACAATGGAGCTTTAAAAACACTAGACGAATAACAGACTTTTTGGCATTTATCGTACAACCTAGGACATCTCTTAACTCTTGATTTCCTCTCATTTTACATGCTGACAGACTAAATTAAAAGGTCAAGTTGATCGCTTTCATTCATGTAATAGTGAAAACATGTCCATTAGGGAACATCTGATGGATGCAAACGATTACCCTTCTGTTAAACTGTAGCAACTGGCTTGATGAATCTTCTCTTAGGGGAGGCTACTTCTTGTTTATGGCTGCAGTTTCCTCTTGATATTTAGCAATAATAAAAAAATAAAAAAAAAAAGCTTGATGTTTAACAGATGGTTCGATTCACTTTACAGATAGTCAATAAGTGTTAGGACTTCACTTCTGTTTAAAAGCAAAAAAGGCCTTCTGTGCTTGGTTTCTTTCCAGTTTGGAGGTTGCATGTTCTCCTCATGCTTGCACTTGTTTTCTGTTGACATACAGGCTTCTTTCCAAAAACTTGTATACTACAATGAATGGTTGTGTGTTAGTTAATTATGTTTCCTTTCAAACACTTCAGGGCTACATAATACAGTGATCCACTTCAAGATTATTCCTTCTTAATTCTAGTGTGAATCACGTTTAAATGCTGGGGAACGTAGATATAAACTAACAGGGGCAGAGAGCGCAAAACTCCACCAAGCACCAAATATCCTCTTTTGCCAGATATATGGACCAGTAATCCTGATCATGGTACCATGATAATTCACACTTTAAATAAGAAGTTTCTGTCCTATTAATTACAATACAGTAGGTCAAAACATGGGCACCCCTAGTTCTTTTTTGAAAAATTGTAATAAAATGCGCAATCCAGATACAATCCGGATGAAACTTGGTGGGATAATTGAGGAACCAACCAGACATAATCGAGTGAAATTTCATAAATGATCAATTATAAACTGAGATATGATGAATTTTTGAAATTTCACCAATGATAATAGATAATGACTTTTTCATTTTAGGAACTCATCCTGAATCAGTATTTTGATCCAAATTCCCAAATCTTCCATTGTGTAAAATCTTTGGTAGAAGTTTTGTCAAAAACCGTTAAGTACTTTTGAAATAATCTGCTAACAGACAAACAAATAAAACGCTGGTGAAAATATTACCTTCTTGGTGGAGATAATGAGCTAATAAAAGTTATTCAATAAGTATTTAAACATGAATCTGTCAAAATTGAAAGGAAGAAGTTCTACCATAAGTCCAGGCATCACCTTAGGTCCTAGTATCTCCAGTCACAAAGTTCTTGAGCACCAACACTAAAAACAAACCTTTTTTCTTAGTTTTAGGCAAATACCAGTAAATGCACTTTGGATGATTTCTCTAATCCTTCTAGCTTTCCTTGTACTGTTTGGAGAGGTTTACTGCTTTTTCCCAATAAACAGAAGAACATGGAGCAACTGTGGGAACTTCAAGACTGTTTTCTGAATTATTTGAAACACTAAGCTATTCTCCACATCCTCACCTTGGTCCCTTTACTAGCTTAGACTAATTACAAGTTTAGTAGTGCTAAGGACTTAGTTGGGAATGTAAAAAAATACATACAGAAAAACTTTGCTATGCTTTCAGTCAACTGGCATCTACACCTCAATCTCAAAAGGCTTAGTCGATCATAAAGTATAAAAGTCTCAACACCTTACAAAAACAGCCTGTGGATTCCTTAATGAATGCCCCGCCATTTTCCACTTGCATATATACCACAAGGAACAAGGGGGATTTTAGTTTTGAAAGGAATTTGGATTTATGTGAATTCCCAAAGGATCCATGGGAGCATAACAGTTTATTTTAGCACATTCTCTGGGGGTAAACTTCAAACCTACTGTTCAGACGGACATAATTCTTGTACGTGTCGACATTGAATGACCAACTACCAAACAACACATTCAGCACATGCTCTGAAAGCACCACACATCTTTGGCTAAACCAGCGCAACAGGATGCCAATGGTCTTTATACACAAATTACTAATAAAAATAATTTCTACACTTCTGGTTTGTGTAACATGGTGTTCAAAACTTCCAGTCAAGCATGTTCCTCTCATCATGAAATGAGCCTTTTTTCTCCACGCACATCACATCCAGTAGCAGACAGCAATAAAAATAAATCCCAAAAAGTCACACACAAATAACACAGACTTGCATTCACTCTGATTCAAACGAGTATTTCAGCGAGGTCACGTGTAGACTTGAAGCTAAATTCTCCTTAAACTGACAACAGCAGAGTCACTGTTGGAGCTGAATTGGGAATGGGAGTTTGGAAAGTTATGTGCTTTATTCCCAACAGCTTGAAAAGTGGGGAAATGAAACAGGAATGCCCTAAGGATGGTCCTGGGATGACAAAGTCTGCACAGTGGATGAAAGAACAGCTGTCCCTGCCTATCTCTATCCTCATCAGCCAGACCAGAACAACTCTGGGCCACAGACTGTTGAATTAGCATTTTATAATCTTGGATTGTAGGGAAGGTGTGAGGGACTGCAAGGTAGGAGGAGTAGGTGGGAAAAAGGAAGTGAGGGCCTTGAAATCTATACTGCAATGGTAGGGGATGTCATTCAACCTCTTGTAAAAGAGTCGTAGAGAGTGAGTGAATGTAAATGGGCACTGAAAAAGAAGTAAACAAAGGAAATTGATCAACTTTGGTTAAGGGTCAAAGTCTAAACTACTTCAGGACATTGGAAGAAAAGTGGGAACTTGTATTTGAAGAGAAATGTGAAATTGAAATAACAAAACAATGTGTTAGAGATGACGTGAAAAAATGCAAAAAACAGAAAGTACAGATAAGTACGTGGTTGGAGAGTAGAACTTCAGTGTGCAATGCATTATCTTGAATTAAAAAAACAACAACAGAGCATTCTCTCAATACATACAATGCTTTTTTTATTTTTTTAACTTCAAATAAAAAAAAAAACTTCCATTTTTTGTTGCATACTGGACAACTGAATGACTTATTGTCTTGGTAATGTCCTTCATTACAAACTGAAGCTAAAATCTATTTTCCTAACACAGTTTAAAAAATTAACATTTAAAAGTCCTCAGTTCCGTATTCCTACTGTGAAAGACTTCCTAACAAATTATCTTTCAAGCTGTGGAGGAAGAAGGCAAGTTAAGCGAAGCAAGGATTGCCTTTCCATGTCAGTATTTTCTTCAAATACCCTTGGAATATGAGGAGAGCATTGCTAATATTAAAAAGATGTTCAGACAGAGCACATAGCACCAGCATAGAGCAAGCCCTCCCTGGTTTACTTATCCATGAAGGTTAAGAAAAACAGACCCATATCCTGTTTCTAAAAAACACAAGTGGTGGCTGAAGGCCAGAAGGTCGAGCATCCCAACATGTATTTGTTTGCTCAGACTCGGGCAGATGAGAAAAGGTTGTGTAAGCAACAGCCTTAACTTTGAAAAGTAATAGAATAAAAAAACAAGTCAGAACTTTCATTTACATCTGGATTTCATTTAAAAAAAAGAAAGTTTGATTAAAGAAACAAATATTAAATAAAGAATACAATACTGATGGCATTATTGATTTACATACCTTAATAGAAGTGCAAAGTCTTCTACATTTTGCTTAATTTAAAATACACACATTACTACTAAAAGAAAAACTAGTGTTAGACAGGAAATAACTGAAATATCCTCACCCAAGTGTCAAGTCATTGTGTCAGGCGCCATCATTAAACATCTATATGCTAATGGTTTTATTGATGTGTTGTCGCCCAAATAAAGTAAGTGTGATCAAGCATCATTAACCCCAAGGCAAAGAAAATAAAACAGCTCAACTCTTGACCCTTGAAATTTAATTGACCTAATTATTAAAAAAGAAACCACAAAGTATAAAATTATGCATGTCTTGAAGTAGTGAAATATATTATGCAGGAATTCTATGAATAAAACAACATTTATAAAACATCCATAACAACTAACATGGTTATCCTTAATGCTCCTGTATGACTGTAGAAAGTATGAATGAAAATACAAATTGGTCGAAACAAGGAGACCCTTCCTACTTGTACATACAGTTTAAAACTTTAATGATCGCATACAGCCACAAACGGACAGAGCAACTTCTCAGCAGTTTGGAGGAGGTGGTGTTTGTATAAATGTAAGAGGACAAGTCCCTGTTGATCTCACCACACCCACTGGTTTCCTCTCCATAGGGCCTGGAAGGTAAAAAACAGCAGGCAGGAGATCGTTCTGACTGAAGCACCCCTTGACCACAAATGTAAAAACACACGCAAGCGTCAACACAACAAGTTGCGTAGCTTATATTTTCTTCCCACTCTGACATTCTCATCACCTTCCCCCGCACAATCTGACTTCCTCCATTCCGCAAGCTCAATAAACAGTTGCACCAAATGCTAGCATTGCATAATCCATAAAGCACTGCCACACTGGCCCCCATTGAGGGGGGATTGATATGTAACTGTGCCCAAGATGTGATCATTTACAGGTTTTCTTATCATTTCTTATGACTGTCAATGAATCTTCCCCCCACACATCCCAACACTTTCTTGGCCAACAGGTCCTTCCATCTGTTAGCCAGCTGGTGGGAGAGGAAGACGGGGTGAGAGAGACAGGAGGGGCCCGCTCCACCCATATTTTTGCTACTCTCTTGACAGTCTAACTTTCCCCCGTGATTGTAATGACTCTTCAGTGCGTCTCATTAGGGCCTGACCCAGCACTGGGTTCACCTCCCTGCATGATGTCACATCAAGGCCACAGACACCCTGGGGTTGAGCCAAATACGCGGTAACAAAACTCTCTCATAATGTTTATGCAGATTGCATAGCAGTATATGATAAAGTACACTGAATGTAATCCATAGTCCCAGGAAAATAAACAACAACATTAGAAAAACACGCCAATGTACATTTTGGCAGCAGGCTGTTCAAAAACAAAAGTTTACACCTACACCTTAGTTCAGCACTCAAAATGCTGTAATACAAACATCAGCTCCAATTAGCCTCTACCACAACCTCAAAGCAACCAAATGTCTTGAGATGAATGGAGACCATTGAGCAAAGCTTAGGTGTCAAACCATGTCACTCATCGATCTTTTCTTTCTCCTCTTCTTGCTCAACCTCGTCTCTGCCTTGAGCTCTCTGACAGACAGGACTAGGGTTGACAACGTGTAACCTAACCCTGCCCAGGGCTCGCTCTCTCTCCCTGTAATGATCTTGGCTCACTCCCTTTCCCAATGTTGGTTTAACCCAGTGTTAATATCCCCATTCTGTGCTTCTGAAACAAAGTTCTGTTCCATGGGGCCCATTGCACATTGCGCGCCTGACAACTCTGCTGTCAAAACTAGTTTGGAAGTACGACCATCATAAACAAAAAAGCTCACATTTATACATCATAGTCACATATGTTATTGGTCGACACAGTGGTTGGGCACGTGTAACTAACACTGTTGAAATTCTGGCAACGTGATAGGTTTGCAAAACCTAAATACCAATAGACTGACCTCTTGTAGCTTTCTGGTCTTCCTCACAATGATTAAAGAAAAAATTCCAAACCCGGATACATTACTTCAATGTGTGTTATCATCAGATCAGATCAAACGTTTCAATTAGGTCATAATTCCTTTTGGCAAAGTTATAATACAATTTATTTTTTCTAACTTGCCAAAATGGTTACACAGTTTGGCAAGTCATTCAAGGAACTACCACCCTGTCTCATTGGGCCTTACACTTAAAAATCCCTCAAATTACGTTTCAGGGTTTACCCACTTTCACATCACTTTTCTGTTTTGTTAGAACTCCATCACCTTTCCCTATGTAGATTACGTTACTGCCTTTTAGACTTCATGGTTCAGGGTTAATAGAGTTTTTTCACATTATATATGCTTCAAATTATTCACAAAAACGCAATTATTGTGTTGAAATCATCCAAGATTATGTTGCATGGTTAGCCACATGGCTAGTCCCTAGCCACCTGTTTAACAGGAAAAATACCATTGCAATGTGTCATATGGTCCCAAAACATCATTTGTAAAACTTGAATTACCGCCAACCGGAGAATCACCCTCATGCTCTGCACGGAGTTCAACCATGTGATTGGATGTGCAATGCTTCTGCCGTGACATGTCACCAGATAAAATCATCACCATTTGTAAATTTGGTACTAATACACCAACAGCTAAACCTGTCTTTGAACCAGTGCCTTTTTTGGATTTAAAGGCAATCATATAATCACACCACATTAAAAACACACTTTAGATGAAGCTCTACATGCATTTTCAATTACAGGATAACATGGTCACTACTCGAATTCCATGTTTTCCGTTCATTTTCCACAATCATGGAATATCTGTTGTTTTGTGAAATCATTTTTGAACCATTCAAGTTGTTTTTTCATTAAAGAAAGCTACATGTTAAGAAATTACGTGTGTGTTTTCTTTATTTTAGATCTCTTTCTAGATTTCTGGACCAACACATTATGAACATTTACTTGAGGGGCGATATAAAATAGTAATGCAGACATGATCATGTGCTAGGAAACATCCGCATGCCAGTTACGGAAAATCTGTTTTAGAGTTACTGTTGCTTTTACAGAGTATTGTCTCAGATTCAGATCCCAAGGTTGCATTGACTATTGAACCTATGTCCGTGTGTCTTGGATGCACCTCCTGAGATGCACTTTGGTTCTCTTTGAAAATGTACTGCCGTACGGTGAATTACTTCATGATTCTCCAGAGAAAAGCCACCTGAGGAGAAACAACCCCAGATGACTTTTTAGAAGTCCAACCTTTGAAGTTTTATGGTTCTGCAGCTTTGCAGAGCCTCAGAGGGCAAAGCCCAGGCTCACCTCAATTGTATCACACAACTGTGGTTCAGACCACTTCATATCAAACCACCACATGCACCAAACACATCGTGATGAGCTGAATGAGCGTTTAATAAAAATGTGTTTTTTGGGAACAACTGCTGCGATCACAGGCCATTTGTTTCAAACTGACCACTTCTCAAACCACAGCCCCTTCCCCCACTTTCACTGCCTCTCTCCTGCATACTATACCATTCAGACAATCATGGTTAAAAGCTTCTCTCATTCAATGAGAGGCCTGTCCATTCCAGCCAAGGTTTTCACGTCTCTCCAAACACAGAAAGGCAAGGTCTGAAGAAAGGTCCAGAGAGAAATCCCATCTGTGTCCTCATCCATTCTGCAGGTCTGGACATGAGCAAACAGCATGCTTTCACCACCCCGGCAACCAGTTTCACTTCACACTGACAAACAATTGGAGTCTACGCATACACACGGATCAAACTTCTTGACGGAGGACCCCCAAACCCCTCTCATGAACTGGGGGAGATAAATGTTTTTGTGGTCATACACAGAACAAGACTTCCTGGCTTTTTGTGACTCTGGAAGCAAAGCTGTCTGAGAAGGAGGGGAGGAAGCGTCATTTTGTAAACACAAAGATCTATGGGTCTTTAGGCTTTGAAAACTATTGTGTTTAAAAGACAAGTCAGTAGCGGTGGTGCAGGGAGGATATAGTTAATGTTTGTATATGGTAATCATTGGTCAGACAAAACCTGACTGATGTACATATATTTTTAAAAGTATTTAGTATGTTGTGTATTAGTTTACATTCTTTATGATCAGCCTAAAAACAATGTTCGTGAGAAATTAAGAGCTACCACACACTTTTTGTCGAGATTTTAAAAAAAATTCTAACCCTCAACTGAGCAAAAACTGCCATTCATGTCCTCTGTTATCAAAGTAAATAAAAATTTTAAAAAATCACACAAACAGGTGCTTTATTCGCAGGAGGTCAGCACACTTCACAGGGGATTTGACATTCTATGGCTGCTCTCATTCAGTTTAAAGCTCCATTCCTCTTTCAATTACATGTCACACAGACAGAAAGCAGTTTGATGGGAAAGTTCCCTCCACAATCGAAGAGTTTACGTGGACAGATTGAACAAATCATTCTTTTGTGGGGTCTTATCCTGGCCTCAGTTTGCTCCTGACAGCCAGAGACGAGGAAGTTTGAAGGGTGCTACATACACTTCAGGCCTCAACACATGGGTGTTTCACCAGCTGTCAGTTTATACACCATCACTTCACTAGCCCTAGGTATTAATTAGCTTTACAGGGGTAAAGAGGTTCATGGTACCTTAGAGGCAGAATGTCAGAATGCAGATTTCTAAATATAGAAATAGCTTATTGTGTGAACATTAGAAGTCACTCTTAGATTAAAAAATGATATGAAATCAAAAAAGAATATGTTGTTTGTAGGCCTTTTTAAAGCCCATGTAGTTTTAAACACCATATGTCACATCACCTAAACATTCTAGTTTCACTTGAAGAACAAATCACTAAATCCACATTTTTTAATCCATCACTAAGCTCAATGGACAGTGAGTCAACTTAATTTAGCTTTCACAACATATGGGGTCATCTACAGAGTAGAATGCTCTGTAACAGCACACCAACTGCAAGGATAACAGCAGCGCGGACCACATGTTCCAGTAAATCAAGACCTGAGCACTCTTTGATGTCATTGCTTGACTTCTAGCAGTAAAAGATAGAGGACATCACTGTGATCACTTCAGATTGGTGCATCAGTCTGCTACGGTGCAATATTGTCGACATACATTGTATGAATATAAAACTTTGACAGATAATGTTCAGGCTATGTGTCGACAAAAGTAGAGCTGGAAGAAAAATAAATAATTTTAAACACAAGGATATACTTGACATTTTTACGCTTTGCATCGTGGGACATGGAGTCCTGTAAAGAGATGCATTATAGTATTTTCACTTCATTCTTATTTGTTTTTTTTTTATGTTTTTTTTTACTTGACACTATTTTTGTTCTAGTTTGTTCCTGGTAAGCAAACTTTCAAGCAACAATTTTGAACCATCTTCCTTTCTTTTTGGAGTAAACAATGTTCGATTTATTCATCTATGAGGCCTACACTTATATCTACTAAAAAAATGTATCATGGGTTGCAGCTTAAAATATTTTATTTATTTTATTAAAAATGAAATAATAAAAAATAGATGTAAAAGGCTAATATAGAAAATACCAATTACAAAATGAACATTTATTGTGGTAATAAAGGATTAAATAAACTAAAGACTTGTTTCAGTCCTTTTATCCATAAAACATAAGATTCTGTCAACAACTTCCTGAAAAATAAAAATTGTGAGAAGTGGGGTGTCCATCTAACTGGATCTTTGGGGGTTATTTTGACAACATGTTCATCAAAATCATCTGTGCCCTCTTGTGGAGGGATGATGCAGTTCACATTTCTAATCCCTGAAGCTCCCAGTTGATCTGAGGCCACAAATTTAGCACACATTGCATACGTTTTTGTTGTATTAATTATTTTTTTATTATTATTTTTGTTCAGAGTTGTTGGCAAGTCTTGAACTCCTCAAAGCTTTGTGGAAACACATCCAACCTAAATCTTTTAATGATAATTGTCTTGATTCATACACTTACGTCCAACTGTGAGCTAACATGTCCGTGACATCACAGATTATTCTGATTATCCAATGTGTCTCCTCATGTATTTACTAGCCAACCAGCCCAACTGTGAAATCAGCATCCAAAATAACCCTGATGGAAATTCTAATGGAAATGCTAGTCTCACAGACATAATAAAACGATTCAAACTGGATACTGAACGAGGACAAGGCAGTTGGTATGTGGGTGTGCTAAACCGATATTTTAATAAACAGCCAATGACTCACATCCAGTCTGAGGGCTAGATAATAACATAGCTGGCAGATGATACAACGGCGTTGTATGATGATGTATAAGGACTAGAAAATTCCATGCTCATTGTGTGGATGACTTGCTAAAGCAACAGAGGCATTTTTTCCCCGAGCAGATCACCACCTCCACCTCTAAACCATTGAGGTTTTTTTCTTAATGAGGTTACAACTTTGTGGTGACAGAACAAATTGGTGTTTAATGTGGCCTACTGGCTGTGCAACCTTAAATCATATGACTTTCCTCTTGTTTGAGGTTCGGAGACTAGGCTCACAGGAAGTACGTTAGAATAAATGTTACATTTACAATTTTAGGATGAAATGTGGTTGAAACGTTTCTTAAATGGATACCGTGTAAGAAACTCTGAGACAGCTGGATTAAGCACAATATTTTAAAAAATGTGTTCAAAAATTATAAAACTGAACCCCAGAAAGGGAAAGCCTTTAGCAAAGCCTGGCAGCTTTGACCATGACTCAGACAATAGTTTATTCCAGTTTAGCAGTAAAACTGAGACCTGTTTATTTTCTATGTATCTTGATTCTCTCAACATCCTCAACAAATTATGACAAACAAATCACAACATGTCTAATGTGTTAATGTTTCACACTGCCCTTTGTGCACTGGTTGAACTGAACCTATCCTAATGTATTGTGACTCCTGTTGGATTACGCAGTCTGTTGTGTTGCTGGGGAATTGACGTCAGTGTGTTGGCAATAGTCATCTTTGATGATGGGAAATGATTCTCTCAGTGATTGGTAAGGAGAACAAACATTATATTCAGTAATGCTGTGATAAGTCATCTGTCCTTTGTGATTTCCCCATTGAACGTCATGCAAACTAGTAACTGGCTGAAATGAATACTGATGGTAAAGTGCGCACAAAAGAACGTCCACTTGAAGGCAATTTACTTAGGCCAAAAAGGAGACCTGATACACTTGGGAAGAAAGCAGAGAAGCGAGATGAAGCAGCAGGTGGGACGCAGCTGAGAGCCGTCAAACAACTTCTGGCATTACAAAAACACTGTTCTTTTGAAGGTCTGAAATCCACTTAAAGCTATCAAACCGGACGCTGCTAGTCGTTTCCTGGTTATTCCGTCCTCCTCCACCTTAGTCCACCAAAAATGCTAAGCCATTAAAATGTTTTTCCAGACATTCCTATTTCAAGAACTTCAGTTATCGGAAACTTGTGGTGAAATTTATTTTGAAGATCAAATTCATTTGAATTCATTCATAATTAAAACATGAAGTTATTTAAATAAAAAAATTCTAACAAGTAGTACTGGACTGAAATTTAATACAGTCATTTTAGAAATCTATACACCAAGAAAGTGCAGAATATTGTTATACATGGGATTATTGATAATCTTTATTTCGAACAAGTAAAATGATGAAAGAAGAAAATTTTAGAAAACAAAAAATTATGATTTACAACAGCAGAAATAGACCATTGTTATGATCCACCAACACTTAAAGGGGACATATCATGCTAAATCCACTTTTTTAGCCCTTAAATGCATTTTGATGTATATTTAGATTGTTTAGAAGCACAGAAAAGTTCAAATGAATCTCTTCAGGTGCTCCGTTGATATCTTTATATTCTGTTTTGGTCATATTTTTCAATCTGTTTCGATTTTTCGATTCTCTATTACATTTTATGAACAATATCGTCAGCGGAACTGCCAAATTAGGACATCGACTCCAGGCCCAACACTTCGAGCAATCCGCCATTTTTATTTCTCGCTTTTATTTTGTAGCCCAAGCTCCAGGATGCAGAAGTTACGAGAGGAGAAATCAAAATGTTTGGTTGTTGGATGGAGTAACCCACACGCTTCATTACAACGTCTCCCAGCATCAGAACCTTTTCAAAGTGCCTGGTTGAGTTTTATTTTTCACGGAAATGTACCCACATCTGTGGGTAAGGTCATTTTTGTGTGCGCCAGCACTTCAAGGATGACTGCTTCAGCAACCTCCACCAGTATAAAGAAGGATTTGCCGAAAGACTTTGTCTGATTGAGGGTTCAATTCCTTCTATCTTTGGAGACGATGAGCAGAGCACTTCGGTAAGCTGTAAATAACGCTAAAAAGTGTGATGATAAGACGTCCCTGTCATTGTTTTGTTAGCATTAGCAGTTGCACCGTCTTCATATGTTAGCGCTGTGTGCTCGTTTTAGATCCTTGATGATATGGCCTACATGGTTTAATTCAAGTCTAAAGTTTTCATTAGTCATTTCATTTTGCCGTTTTTGTCTCCGAAAAGACTGTATTAAAATGCATTTCGTGACGTTAGCTTGGCGCTAGCGTTAGCTCGGTGCTTGTGTTAGCTCACTTGTTAGGGTTCTGCAGGTTCATCATCTTCATTTTCATCTCGCTCCGCCGAGTCAGACTCTGGCTCAAACATGTAAAGCTGGATGGACAAGTCTTCTGTTGTTGACATTGTGTAAATAACGTGTGAATAAACTTTTTCTGCGCCGCTACATAGCCATATCTCTTCTATCAAACTACAAAAATGGCCGAGCAGGGTGGAGTTGAACCTGGAGAGGGGGCGGGGTATGAAGTGTCTCATTTGCATTTAAAGAGACCGCACCAAAACGAGTTGCTCTCAGAAGCACATCAGAAAAGGGGTAGAAAAGGGGTGGAGCTATAATAATGAGGACTTCAGACCCAAGCAGTGCAGTTCCGCTTTATATAGACCACAACTGTATGATTTATATCTAAAAAGGAAGGATTTAAAACCATGATATGTCCCCTTTAAACTTCTCAACTTACATGTGAGAAAAGGAGTAAGAAGATTTTGAGTCCACACTACTTTACCTGTAAATTCAATAACAAAATATATATTAACATTTTAACACATGCTGGTTTACCACCAACTTGTGCTTAAAGCTACTTATCACACACCACAACAATTTATCCATAAAACAACAATAAAAATAAAACAACAAGAATACTTGGAGATCGCAAACCTCTGCCAAGCACCAAATAGCCTCTTGTATCCAAACGTATGGGCATTCAGATTTTTTTTTTTTAATGTAACATTGCGATGAAATGCGTAATCCACATCCGATCCATTTGAACCTTGGTGGAATAATTGAGGAACCAACTCTACATAACCGAATCAAAATTCATTAAAGCCGCTATCCGGAGTTTCTGAAAAACGTCTCGATGTCCCGCCCTCAACAACTCCTCTACGGGTCACGTTGATGTAGGTCTATGGGTCAGGTAAGAGCCAAAATCACATTTACCTGTTTGCTGTTGTGATGCGCGGCCTTGTTTCCGTGCACAGTTCCACATTCACTTCGATTGTCAAAAACAGGAAGTTGAAGCCTATTGGCTGTGCGCAGTCGGCGATCGTTTCCATTTGTATAGAGGTCTATAGGACGAAGGAGGGACTTATATACATTAATGTATATGAATGACCACAGGCAGTAGACCATAGTAAAAGACTAGTTAGATATTTTTTCACATTTCAAAAGAATCATACATAAACAGATTTCTCAGAAACTCCAGATATTAGCTTTAAGATCGGCTATGAACCGAGATATGAGTTTTGAAAATTTGTAAATGAGATAGGGATTTTGTTTTTTTTTTAAAACTGATACATATTCAGTATATTGATCCCGATACCCGCCAAAACATAATGGTATCTTCTATCACGTAAGGTCTATCTTTAGTTAAAAATTTGTCAAAATCCATTGGATACTTGTGACATAGTCTTCCTAAAAGAAAGACAAATAGATAGGTAAAAGAGGTACCACCCAGCATCTGTTTGAACAGTCACATTCTTGACTAAGGGCTTATGTAAATGCACCAACTGCATTTCTGGAATAATTGTGGTAGAGATTACATAAAGGTGATTCAAACAGGGTTCAATCAATGCATCTTTTCAAGTCCCTTACCAGCAGGCTGTTTTGAAAAATGGGTGCAAAGACTTTAAGATGGAATGCTGACAGCAGATAAGCATAAAGCAATGTGCAGTATATATCAGTGCTTGGGTAAAAGCTGAGAAGCAGGCATGTTAACGAAAGTGAAGAACAGGATGGATGGCATGAAAGCACAGAAATAAAAGCCGACAATCAATGCCGTTTCTGCAGTGGACGACAACACAAAGCAGTTTGACGCAGTGACAAGCGAGAAGTCAAAAAAAAAAAAAAAAAAAGGGTTTTCCTCCCTTGAAATCAATCTTAGATGTGGACAAAAGGAGCAAACAAACAGATTTGAAATGTAAGAATATAAAACATGTTGCATGACTGCACCGAGGCTGCTACCCATGCAAATGAAGGACTAATAATGCAAACACAAACAAAATTTTCCTGGACCCAGAAAACAGAGCCTGGGTTTGCATGAGTCATCTGTAACACACTCTCTCACACGTTTTCTCACACACACATATGCTCGCTTTTGAAACGATTTCTAAGCATCTGCAATACAGACTAAGTCATGGTCACCCAGAAATAGGACACAGGAGGCAGTTATTACAGCAGCTCGCACACAATGGGTTCACACATTTTAACAAGGTGCAGAGGAGCATAAATCATCACGATGTTCTCGGTGGCTTATGGAGATTTGATGTGAAAGCTGCACAATCAGCCAGAGATCACTGTGGGATTTCTACTCATCCATCTTTTCACTAATCCCTTTGGATTTACTTTAAAACTACATTAAATAGATACTCTTGCAACAGATCATACAAGGCCTTTCTAATCCTCATAGTGGTCTTTTTCTCTCTCAAACACACACACACACACACACACAGGCAGGCAGGCATGCAGTAGTTACTTCTGTGATATTTATGATGGGATATTGGATTAACACGTGGAACTGAATCAAATAGAATGAGGGAAATATCGGCGCTACCTGATTCTGTAGTAGTAAAATGAAAAGCCAGGAAACTGTCACTTAAAAAAAGTGAGTGAGAGCGAGAAACAACACTGCACCAGTTTATTACCCATGTCCTCCAAAAGTGCAGGAGACGAGCCAAACCGAACACGCTCAAGCAACTAGAAACATATCATTACATTAACAGAGTTTGAGCAGAAAAAAATAAAGGTGATTGGATTTTTTTTTCCCTTTGCATCCGAAGTTAAAACTAACAACCAAATAAGTTACATTACCTTATGTTAGCACAGTGGTGTCAAGATCATTTATGTTCTGGGGCCAAATACACAGCGGTTTGATCTAGAGTGGGACAAGAAAACGTGACGTTTCAACATTAATGTGCAATAGTTTGAAATTCCACATTAGTGATACAGTAAGTAGGGCTGCACGATTATGGCCAAAATGATAATCACGATTATTTTTTTATCAATATTCTAATCACAATTATTTATCATATTTGGTTAAAAAACAGTTTTTATGTTTGTTAAATTATTGTTTTTGTTTATTTTTTGTTGTTTGTTTTATTTTGTCACACTTGTAAGTTGTTTGTATGTTATAAATTGCAAATAAAAACAAAGCTGTTGTTTCTTTTAACTGTTTTTACTACACTCATTTTTAAACAAACAATATGTGTACAGTTTACGGTGCAAAATAAAGCTTTAAATAAGAATTATAATTAAAAAATATTAAGAATTTAAAATGTACCAAAGGCTAATTGAATGAATACACTATTACAAAGTGCAGAGCTCATATTATAAATGTAAATATTAACGACGATCAGGTTTATTTAATCATGGCAACCAAAATCGTGACCACAATTAAAATTTGATTTATTGTACAGCCCTAATAAGGTTTTTTCAACCTTATATTATTCATTTATTTCTATTATATTGTACTATTCATTGATCTTAATTTATCTATTTAGCACAATTAAAAAACAGTGCAAGAAGAGGCAGAAAGATCAGAACTTGAATATTGAGAAATATAATATACATATATATATAGTTTAAATTAAAAGCAGAATAAACATCTATGTCATATAAACATGGGAAAAGAGTGATGTCTGACAACTATTGTGAATTTTTTTGTGTGAGAGGTGCTGAGATTTACACAATTTCTCTGTCATTTTTGCTTTCCCCTGTGGGCCGAATCGGATGATCTTAAGGGCCGGATTTGGCCCCCGGGCCTTGAGTTGGACACAGGACCTAGCACCTTAATTTTTTTTTTTTTTTTTACACCTGACGTAATTTTTTCTGTTTGTCATTAAGATTCATAAAATGAAGAATAATAATAGCTAACTGTTTAATTATTAATTTATTATCTATCATCTTACAATTTATTTTTCTCAACATTTTGCCATGTTATTAATCATATTAAGCCCTTTGTATCATTTAGGTGATTTTTGTACTACATCAATATACAAATTTCACTATTAAAACTAGTATATTATCGCAGAATTAGGCTCCTGCTCAATGTGAAGTGAACTGAAATCCATTCCTTAAAGTGCAGTAAACACAATAAACACCTGTTTACAAACTGCTGAAATCATGTAGGTACATCATGGAAACTGTTGTACACCAACACAGCTGATGGAACATAAACAGAATAAACTGTTCAGACTGTTCATAAACGATAACGGACTGTTTCTTGTTTTAAAGTAAGTCAATAAAACGTGGTGTAAACTACGTGACATCACTTACCGCGTATCTCGCGTTGCTTTCCGCCCATTTTGTCCCTCGTGGTCACTCGTTAGCTTTCACACGAACAAAAGATGGATTAAAGTCGATTATCCGTAACGTTCAAATAAAACACACTAAAGTGTTTTTGTCCACAGAGACTGAAAGAAACGATGCCAGACCAGCACGTGTAGCACATTACAGGAATTAACCAGATTAATTACAGGCAGCTGCCACAATGTTATTTACTATTGGGACATTACGATAACCTGACGTGTATTTACTCACTCAGGCTTTTAAAATGTCTTATTTAACACTGAAAACAATAAAGACAAGGCATCATAATCGTATTTATTAGATACACCTGCTCAATAATGCAAAAAAAAAAAAAAAATTCAGCCATTTTAATTACTGCAGGGACACGACCAAAATAAATGAAATAAAAACTCAAAAATAAAGATTGCAATACTTTCATATATATTTACATATATATATATTTTTACCATGTCTAAATTGTCCTGTGAGGACGACACTGTACACGAAATGATAAATATGTGAAGCTTACACATGGATGTAAATAAAAATGCACGGTTTTGTCATTTATATAACATTCATTCTTAACAGGGTATTTTGCAATTTTTTTTTTGAAAGTGTCTATTTGTAAGGTTGCCATACGGACAACCCCTGGTGCTATTGGCACGGTTACTGATGTACAAGAACGTAGCGTTTTAGGGTTAAGGTTAGAATTAGGTTATAACCTAACCATAAACTAATATCGCAACAATTTTTAGGGTTAGGGTTAGGTTTAGGGTAAGGTTTAGTCTTAGTTACGTGACCTAAACTGACCAATAACTGACCTATCATGTGACCTAAACTGGCCAAATAGGGGTGCTGCGTACGGATTGAATGTCGGTATATTGATATGGCAACGGTTCGAATAGCCACTGCATTTTTTTTATTAGCTTAATCGCTTTTTTTTCACTGTTCTGTATTGACCAAGAGACTTAAATTAACCTAATGAATATTTTCCTGAAGTACGGTAAGTTGTGAAAGGTCTTAAACCATCTTTTTTTTCCTGTGACCTCTACTTCCTGATGGTGGGCAAAGTTTCCTGTATGATAGTTGTAGTTAAAAAGTTGTAAGAAGAAAAAAAAAACACACACACACATAGCTTAACTCTCTTCATCATTGTACACACAGTGAAAAGCTGCACATTTTAAAAGAAAAAAAAAAAACAGTCTAAAAAATGTTCGTTTGAATATTATTGGCTGATATTTGCCATAAAATGTTAATATCGGTTGACATCGATATCTATTTTTCAACTGATATTGGTCAACAGAAATGTGCTGTTGTTCCAGAGAAGTAAATTTTTCCATTAATTAAGTTAAATTCATTTATTTATTTATTTGTTTTTCTATTTTATGTGGGCATCACAGTTACATTGTTTACAACCCAGATGTGTGTTCGCACATGTGCTAATTTGTAACACCCGTCTTTCTTATTTTGCATAGATAATGTTTTAGTTGGAATATATCCCATGGGGCATCACATTAAAAGTAGGATTACATTTTTAATTCCATGGTGATATACATATTTATTGTGTGCTCTAAAATTGGTGTTGGTTAATATCATTATAGCAAACATCACTAGTAATAGAACAACCATCAATCCCATCATATACCACAATAAATTCAGTCGTCCTGTTTGTCACATAAAATCCCAGTCTTTTCAGCTGTAAATAAGATCTTGGCCAGTCTTGGATCTCCCAGTAAGAACTGGATCAACGTCTGCTGCTCTCCTTGGGTGGGCTCGTTGGGTAGAAAAAAAAACTTGGTGTCTATATCCTGTGGAGTACACATTCTTTATGCACATATTGAGCTTTTTATACCCAAGAGAGACCGTATTGGTTATATGAAATATAATATGTGTGATTTCTTTCATGCCATATGTTACAGATTGGAATTTTAAAGATAACAACCACATCTTTGTATTAATTACAATGATATCGAAGTTGCAGAGATGCAATATTTTAGTAAAGGAACGGTTTCTGTATACAGAGATATTTAGAGATCCATGTGAATTTAAAAAAAATATTTGGAATGCTCTGTGTCATCAAACAAGAGCATCAAACAGCTACAGCTGGTTCAGAACGCTGCAGCTCGGGTCTTAACCAGAACAAAGAGGTCAGAACACATTACTCCAGTTTTAAAGTCTTTACACTGGCTCCCAGTCAGCCTCAGAATAGACTTTAAAGTTCTGCTGCTGGTGTATAAATCTGTGAATGGGTTTGGTCCAGAATACATCAGTGACATGTTAGTCAGGTATGAACCCAGCAGGTCTCTCAGATCTATGGACACAGGTCAGATAGTGGAGCCCAGAGCTCACAGTAAACATGGTGATGCTGCTTTTAGTTGTTATGCTGCAAAGAAGTGGAACAAACTACCAGCAGAGCTGAAGTCAGCATCACATGTGAACATTTTTAAATCAAAGTTAAAGACACTTTTTTTCTCTACTGCATATGATTGAGAGAGAGATTTTTAGTCATGTTGTTGATGTCATGATTATATGCAATATATGCAAATAAAGACAACATAGTTTTGGCGTGACCACAGTTAAAACAAGAAGACAGTCATCAACATCCCCCGCCAGATTGGTTCTCATTATAACTCACAACCTTTTCCTAAATGTCGTAAATCTAAGAACTTATAGATGTATACATAACAAAATATTATCACATCAGAATATAAAATTACTAACTCTCTTAAACGGTTTCTAAGAAAAGCTGTCACCTTTGAAGATACCTCGAACAGAGTCAAAAAACGGAACAAGGGCATTAACTCTGGAGAAAATAATTGCGTGCTTCTCATTTTCAAACTCCATCAAGGTATTGATACCCTGAAACCACACACCAAATTTGGTTATCCTATCTTAAACAGTTTCTAAAAAAAGCTGTCCCCTTTGAAGATACCTCAAACAGAGTAAAAAAAAACAAAACAAGGGCAATAACTTCGGAAAAAATAATTGTGCACTTCTCATTTTCAAACTCCATCAAGGTATTGATACCCTGAAGCCACACACCAAATGCGGTTATCCTGTCTTAAACAGTTTCTGGGAAACGCTGTCGCCTTTAACTCGGACAGATGGACGGAGCTCAAACCTATATCCCCCTTCCCTTCCACTTTGTGGCGCGGGATAATAATGGGATAAGACCAGATGGTAATCTTTTCCTAAGACACTGGTAAAAAATGTAACAAGAATTGCCTAAAGCTCCTAACGAAGACAATTCCTTCTGCTGTTGGAACACACTGTTTATACTGTTATAAAGATTGTATTAAAGCAATGCCATGACTCAATCATTCCATGTCTTGAAAGTCTTCCACAAAATCTTCAAACCACATCCTTCTCCAATGAGCACACAGTGTGCTAAAAGACAAGAGGCAGGAATCCACTGAGCATGTTTTACTGGAGGGGGTTTTAAGTGATTAGCCCACTCACACCAACATTTTACAGGAATTAGCAAGAATATAATGAGTGGTTTTGACAAACTAAGTTGACCACGTCATCATTGACCACTGTCGCGGTGCGTTTTTAAGTAACCACGGAATTCAAAGGGGTTTATATTAAAGAGGTCAGACTGTGTAACAGGAATGGGCTGCATCCAGTGTGTGCGTGTGTCTTCTGAGCCGACATCGCCTGCCTGTGTAGTGCAGACGACCACAGTTTAACCAACATGCAACCAGGCAAACACACATTAGCAGTGTAGTCACGGTCAGAATCTGTATGGCTCTTTCAGCACCTCAGTTTGATTAAGGAGCAGAGTGTAGACTGCTCTCATTCTTAGAGAGGTTTAACCTTGTAAAACCTTAATTCAATATAAATCCAGATATGGATTTTTGATATTTAAATTGTGGGGCATTTGAAAGAAAACCTGCAGGTGAAATGGCATTTCA
This sequence comes from Gouania willdenowi, assembly GCF_900634775.1. Classification (NCBI taxonomy): domain Eukaryota; kingdom Metazoa; phylum Chordata; class Actinopteri; order Blenniiformes; family Gobiesocidae; genus Gouania; species Gouania willdenowi. The sequence goes on along the minus strand of NC_041063.1, from coordinate 18,191,076 downwards.
TAAAACAAGAGGATGGAAGTCGTTTCTATCCCCGTTAATAAAGTTCTAATACAGTAGGTCAAAATGTATAGGCAACCCCATTTAAAAAAAAGGTGGATGAAATGCACAAACCAAATCCAATCCCAATGAAACTACGTGGAGCAATTGAGAAACCAACCCAACATAATAGTCACAGTTTTCTAAAATTGGTCCATTACCAATCACGATTTTAAATCTGCCTCAATGATAAGAGAAAGATTAGATTTTTGAAATTGATCCAGAATCAGTATTTTGATCTGGATCCTAGGGCTGGGCAATATATTGTGATTTGAGATATATTGAGTTTTCTATTTTGGCGATATAGAAAATGACAGTATCGCCTCTATCGAGATATACTCTATCTACATATTTTTTGAACTTGTTTACATTTATACAATCACACAAATCACATCATACAAGTATTTAATATTATTCATAGAGTGCAGTCAAACAGTGTCCTTTAAAATTTTACCATATTTCTGATATATATATATATTCATAGCTTATTTTGTATTAAAATACTCATTTCAGGAGTCTCTGCTTTAGTTAGAGTACTTCTCAGAACAGAATGAAAAGCATTTAGATGGATTTCTGAGTGCGTTCTAACACAGACCTTCCCCTAAATGAGGCACACTACATGACTCACTCACACGTGCTGTCCCGTAAAGGAGAAAAATAATCAAGTGACACATATTGTACAGCTGTTTGTTAATAAATATGCTTGTGTGGCATTTTTCATCAGCAAATTCAACCCAGAATTGTTTTTCTGTTAAGAATTTATTGAGTTAAAAATATCCAGATTTATATTGTATATCGCCATTTTGAGAGAAAATATTGAGATATGAGGTTTGGTCCATATCGTCCAGCCAAAATGTAATAAAATTTTTATTACATTAAACCCACCTTATTGTAAAAGTTTAAAATTACGACCCGCAAGTTTGATGTAAATCGGACTTCTCCAGGTTCTTTGTAGAAGGTCTCTTTGTTGCGTGAGCTAAACCAACCAACCAACCAACCAACCAATCACAGTGGGGTATATAACACCTGGGGGTGGGACATTGGCCAAACTTGATGCAAGCAGACAAACATACGTATGTTTCCTTTCTTCTTCTCTTCTTTCTTCTTTCATTTGAAGTATTTCTTGAGTGGCTGTAACGCAAGCAATTTCTCGCAATTAAATATAAATATTTCTGATTCTGATAAAAAATTGATTTTTTAGTCAGCGGTGGGTTACAATCCATCATCCCCGTCAATCTGAACAGGATAAGTGTGTACAGAAAGCACATACCCAGACACATATGCATATATGAGCATGAATTAAGTATATGCACATGGATTTCTATGAGTTACTGTTTAAAGGCAGGAGAAATGACTCAAGAAAACATACTTTAGTCAAATGTGCATCAATTCATTTAATGACATAAACAACATTCCATTGTGTTCCCTCATTTATTTGCTTATCTTCTATGAAAAAATACTAAATCTCCTATGCATGTCAATAAAGAATCTCCTACCACATGTGTGCTGCGCTCATACTCTGAATGGACACCATGCCAAGAAAAACAGTCCGTCTCCAGCTAAGTGCTTCTCTTTTCTGGACTCTGGATACAAGTTCAATTACATGCCGCTGAACAAATAAAAATAAATAATATAATCCATACTCTGACGTACTCTTTAGATGTTTTTATACAGTTCCAGATAAATATGAAATATCTGTGAAAAAGGTATACAATCTTTTTTTTTCATTCACATGAGTTATAAAAATAATCATCTTTAAGCACATAATAAAAAGTGTCCTGTAGTTTGCATAATAGTTTGTTTGGATCGGTGTGTCTGATCTTCATTGCTATAGCCCTGCGAGACAAAGACAAAACATTAGTCTCTAAGAAACCAAAAATCAGACACATTTAACCACTAATAAAAATAATAACCGAGGCCGTTACCATGAAACAGTTGATTTAATATTTGAACAAGTCATAGACAAACATGAGGTGGAAAATGAGGCTGAGTGCTGGCCAGTGCAGGTTCCAGTGGCTATATTTTACAATATGAGAGTTGTCTGTGCCAAAGCTCTGGCCTTCTCTGATAACCATGCGGCGGCGGCGGCGCTACGACAGCACCCTGCTCTCAGATCTGCCTCCAGACTGGCACACTGTTACTGGGGAACTGTGGGCACCTCCGGAGCCACAAGAAAGCCAACCACAGACAACATCAAAACCAGACGAATTTTCTCCTTCTCCCAAATGTTGACGCTGAGAGGTGACGCTGTCTGCTGCACGTAAACTCAGAGCCCTAGTGACTTAATGGAACTGGGCAACTGCATCCATAGCCTCCACACACAGGCCAGCAGCATCCACCAATGAGGTTTCAGAGTCGCCGTGCCCACCATTTAGCCTGTGACCGTAATTGAATGGACCATAAATGAAGGTGGAGGCCTCAACAGTGTGTAACCCACTGGTAATTATGTGGGGAGCTTATTGTGGCTACGTCACCAGGGGACACAGACGCTAACTAAATATGACATCCCGTAGCTGAAACATTGGACTGTTTCCCTACCAAGGATGAAGACGTTTTCCTTCTACTATTTTTAAGATGCTCACCTGAAAACACAGATCTCTTATTGGCATCTCGTGAAGCTGTGGAAGAAAAAAAATTACAATAAATTTAGAAATGTAATTAAAGAGACAATAATTCTAATGAAAAACTACCAGTTAAAGTTAAATAACGGCCAAGAAGTAAATCTTTTATTGTTTTAAAGAATAGGGTAAACTAAATGATCTAGAGCAACACTGACATTTCAAAATAATTAATCAGGGGAAACACCAGACATACGTTTTTAAATATGGTTAAACACATCTGATTAGCTTGTGGTTAGCAATTGCAGATTTTTAGCCACATAGAATAGTGATGTTGCACCACAGGAATTTTCTACTTTTTTAAGCACATATTTTTGAACTCAATCCGTGTGATGTTATGGTACCTGGAACTATGCCTGTTAAAGGAGAATATGCCAACAATGCAACAGGGCCACTGGGACTCAAACCCATGACTTCCTCACTGCTGAGCAGTCCCACAATTACAGTATATATGTGTTTTCCTCCCTGTTGTTTATGTTCAACATGTTCAAACCACGTCTTTGCACTGGGTTAAAGAGTTGAAAATTTAAAAAAAATTATTCAGATTTTCTTGACTTTTTCATCTTACAGGACAAAGATTATCATAAGGATTCAAGGAACTTTTACATTCACTTGTGTTAATCTGAACACGAACAGACTTAGATTCTGTACCCGAGTCCCCCATTACGTCCTTAGGAAATATAGAAATGTAACAAATAGAGGAAAACAAAAAACAGCAAACGATGAAAAGAAGCTCACTCATCTGAGCAATCACCCATGTTCTCTGAGAAACTAATAAAAACAACAAACTTGATGGAACTTGTCAATTGTGTTGATTTCCCACGTGACAGTCATTCCTCCCTTTGCTCTTTTCCTAAGATGGATTTTTTTCTTTGATAACATCAAGGGAAGCTGCCTTTTTGAGACCCATACTGTATATGCACTTGATTTCCATTTGGATGAGATGATCCTAATCTGACGATTTCTGAGAGAATGAGATTAAACTCCTTTGAGAACACATTGGAACTGGGGATTGTTGATCGAGAGATGTTCTAAAGAAAGGAGTGACCATAGCCTACCCAGTGATATAGTGGGTAGGCTATGGATCTAGTGAGGTGTATGGTCAATGTGGGTTCTCCTAAACCCCTGAACAAAGTGTTTATTTTTTTGAGTTTGGACCTGTGTTTAAACCTCAGTCAATGACAGACTGAATAAAACAGTTACAGATAATCAACTGCTATCAAAGAATAATGCTAAAGATTCTGTTCCTGCACATAATCTTTAACAAACCCTTTGAAAACTCTGTTTCCAGTAACATGAACGTTAGTAAATGGCATTGATTGGCAATGAACACAAATCACTAAGAGCAAATAGCAAATTTACGTAATCCGTGATTTATTGTTAGCATTTTGGTTCCACCTTTTACAATTGTTTGACGAGTGCACGAGTACCTACAGTCATGGACGAAAGTATTGGCACATGTGGAATTTTTTCCAGAAATTACAGCATTTCTCCCAGAAATAGTTGCAATAACAAATGTTTTTGGTATACACGTTTATTTCCTTTATGTGCATTGAAAAAACACCAAAAACCTGAAGAAAAAAGCCTGAATTTACAAAATTTTACACAAAAAAAAAAAAAAAAAAGGGCCGAACAAAAATGTTGGCACCCTTTAAAATACATAGAAATCCCTCCTGTATCCAGTTACAATGTATAAAAGTTGACTCAACTCAACAGCGAAGAGAAAGAAGAGCCGAGAACTGTCTGAGAACTTACGAAGCAAAATTGTGGAAAAATATGAACAATCTCAAAGTTACAAGACCAATCCTGCCAATACATTCATCCATGACTGTACATCTAGAGATACACATACCCATTGTTAAAAATCAGTTCGTTCCTATTTTGTTTCAAGTATTTATGAGAAATATGCAGAAATTTAAAACATTACTTCTCTTGAAATGTTGATACAGTACCTCTTCAGAGGAATAACAAACCTTTAGACACCATTAAGTTGCACTTTGTGGTAAAATAATAAAGTTAACACACAATTACTCTTGATTGGGTAAGAGTGCAATTTACCTCATCGCCATCGAGTCAGCAGTGAGTGCACTACTATTATTTTTCCAACCAATGACCCTTTAAAGTTCTGATGATTTAAAGTCGTTCCATTTAAGACGGCGATCACAGCAGATGTTGGCTGTGAGGAGGCTTTAAAAAGGAAAACATTTCACTGTGCCATTTGGTCTTCACAACAGGCCCTGGCACGACAGTGTATGTATACAGTATATATAAAAGTGATGGACAGATTATACATTTTTATTGCAGCTTCAGTTAGACAGAATGTAATCACATGGTAACAAAACAAAGAAAGCAAATTGGAGATAGTTTAGTGGTGGATGGCAGTGCTTTTCCACTGTGCCTGAACCCAGTGCTCCGATGTCCAGATGCAGCAGCTATAATGCTTTCAATTATTTCTATTCATCATTAGATTATCAGAAGGTGATATATTAACGAAAAGAAATAATTAAAATGTAGTTTATTGGTGTATGCAGCTCAAAGTTTCAATGCAAGTGCTGTGGCTATTAAAACAAAGCACTAAAGAGTTTTACTCTGGCAAGCGGTGAACTATTTCACCACACCGCCACGTGCAATTATTTGATTTATAGATGAAGGCTTTAAAGAAAGTCAGATCCAACTCTGTCATGTTGGAAGCCAGCGCAAAAGTCAGCCAGACCATTACTCCAAATATATTCAGGACTTCCATCAAGCAGTGCTGAAGTGTATCAAATGGATCTTGACAGAAATATCTCTTATTAGAAGCCAAAAAAGGAAATTTTACATAACAAAACCCTTCCAACAATATGGAAAATATGATGTGTAAGGCCTTGAGTAAGCTTGAAAACTTACAAACATTACAAAAGTGATAGAGATGTTATATCATCTAGGGTAAATCAATTATTTAATTAATGCATTATAATGGGACAATATTAAGTTATATATCATTTCAGAAAGGGTAATTTTTGGTAATTTTTTCATCTTTTAGAAGTCCAAAAAGAAGCAATTAGGTCAAAATTGTGTGATTAAGAAATGGGATGTGATTCAATCAGACTTTCTTTTTCCCCACTACCTTTTCAGCAAACATATTATTGCAATTATAAGTGTACCTGGATCTTATATATTATTCTGGACATCTCTGATTGTTTTTCTCTGTTGGGGTTTCCTTGTACACAAATAGCTTTTTTTGTTGCTTTTTGTTTTCTTGTCCCTTGAAATAAATTAAGTTAAATGAAAGTATCAGTAAACGTCTCATCTACACTTTGAACACATACTACTAACAAATGGAAAAAATGGTTGTTGCAACAATATTTCCATTAACGGACTTTAAAACTGCACAGACATATTAAAAAATAGGGATTGAAAATAATCCAATCGTTCAATAGTTGATTTGGCATTTTCTCCTGTTTTGGTTTAGTCTGGCGATAAACTTGTTTCCTTAGAGTGATGTTGTTTTATTACCTTCAACTTGATTTAAACATTACTTGTCTTGTGTATTTTATGTTGTTGGCTTCTCTCATTTTGTAGCCTTTAGTTTAGTTTGGATGCACTAACGCACTCCCATATTGCGTAAATGAGTTGATTCCCAGCTTTTATGAACTGTAAAAACTCTCTTAATTAGCAGCATGACTCGGGGAAAGAAAATATGAATAATAAGATGTATGTCACTCACTTTTATCCTGCTCTGGAGGCTCCAGGATGTCACTGTCTATGTCATCGGGAATATGCCAAGGCTGTCGGATGGCCTGTAACTGCTGATAAAACTCATCCTACGTAGGAAAGAAATAAACTTTAACAAACTTAACAACTGTAAACTAAACAAACTATAAAAACACGAAGACAAGGAGTCAAAATCCAGTTTTGTTATTGTTCACAAGTGGCTGTATTATATGATATTACTCTCTCTACATGGGAGAGCACTGTACGGCAAGCCAACATTTTTCTACTCTAGTAAATCAGTGTTTGAACAAGTTAAAGATCCCACCGTCTCTAAACCAGAGCTTACTTTGAGGTTTCAAACCTTTTGCATGAAACCAGGTGGCCCCAATAAGAGCACACTGGTGTTTTGGTTAATGTCACGAGGTGTCAACTGGTGTAACTGTCAAGGGGTATACAAAGGGTCTGTAAAATTCCTGCCCACCATTAATGAAGCCTTCAAAAAGTCTCGTATTTAACAGCGCCGCTGTTAAGTACATCATGAAAGGAATAAAAGAGAAATACCACCAAAAATCCCCCTTTTTACGCCAGACTCTTTTTTTTCCACCGTGAAATGACGTCCTACTGTACGGACCTCCACGACTCTCCATTAAACCCCACACGAAGTGCGTGTGTGCGTTTGTAGGGACATGCACATGTGTGATATTGAGTGTTCTGGTGCTTTCACTCATTCTTTCAATGTACAGCCTCTCGTGTTTGCTTTCTTTGGCTGGCACACACACATTATTTTCCCCATCTTTATGTATTACATTAAAGCTGCAGTTGCACTTTCAACTCTGAGACCCGATGTTACTGAGAGCTTAAGCCTGTATTTCATAAATCTTCTATATTTGATAAAATGAGCACAAATTGTAGCTGGATCATGAAGATACTGTTTCCAAAAAATAAGTGGTTTAATTTTGGGTATTTTCTCCCATGCCAAGTGTTCTTTCTGCTGTGTTGTATGGAAATGGTTTGATCCAGTTTTGGGGTCTTACCTCAGACAGATAGGCTCTCAGGCTGGCACCAAGGCTGTCTGTGGTGCTGAGTCCTGGAGGGGTGAGCAGCCGTCGGGGATGTGTTGGCTGATAGCTTGTGGGTGTGACGGGTCGGCTCCTTGACCTCCTGAAGGTGACCTCTTTATGAGGACCGGGGTTAAAGTGGGAGCGAGACAGCAAGCTGTTGGGTGTCAGGGGCCTGCTGGGTGTTCTCGGGGTCTGAGTCCTGCTCCCTGGGTTGCTGGGAGATTGAGTCCGGCCCATAACAAGGGAGGTGGGCTTGGGGCTAAAGAGGGGGAGGCCCACACCAAAGGCCTTGCCTGAGAAGCTCCCACCCGGTGACTGGGGTCTGGAGAGCAGACTGGGGAGAGGAAGTGTGTCCGGTAGCGTCCTGTGGCCCAGTGATGTGTGGAGGAGACCACTGTGTGGACTGTTACTACGACTAGTTAGCTTTCCTACTTCTGCCAGCTTGGCCAGGTCTTTCTCAACCTCTGGAAATGAAAAAAAGGACAATGTGAGTCAGATATGATGAAACTATGAGGTAATAGAAGAACCAACCCAACATAACATAGTCAAATTTCATTAAGATTGATCAATTACAAACCAAAACTGATCTAAAATAAGTTTATTGATTCAAAGGTTAATCTTTGGTTAAAAAAAATTGTCAAAATTCGATAAGAACTTATGATTTAATATAGTTAAATCTGTGTTAGTGAGCACTTCTCCTTTGCAGAGATATTCCATCCTACTTCACAGGTGTGGCATATCAAGATTCTGATTAGACAGCATGATTATTGAAACACATTAAAAGCCCACTCTGAAATGTGCAGGGGGTTGAGTTGCGAAGTTGCTGGATATTGGCAGGAAATGGTACACGCTGTCGTACACGCTGTCGTACACGCCGATCAAGAGTATCCCAAACATGCTCAATGGGTGACATGTCGTGGCTCAGGTGGTAGAGGGTCGTCTTCTGATCGAGAGTTTGGGGGTTCGATCCCAGTACCTGACTATGTGTCGAAGTGTCCTTGGGCAAGACACTGAACCCTAAGTTGCTCCCAGTGGTCGACTAGCGCCTTGCATGGCAGTCCTGTCCCACTGGTGTGTGAATGTGAGAGTGATTGGGTGAATGAGCTGATATGTAAAGCGCTTTGGGACTGCTTCAGTGTGGTTATAAAGCGCTATATAAATCAAGTCCATTTACCATTTACCATGTCGGGTGAGTATGCTGGACATTCAAGAACTGGGATGCCGCGGATGAATGGCACAACAATGGGCCTCAGGATCGCATCACAGTATCTCTGTGCATTCAAAATGCCATCATTAAAATGCACCTGTGTTCATTGTCCATAACATACGCCTGCCCATACCATAACCCCACTCCATCCACAACGTTGACATCAGCAAACCGCTCACCCACATGATGCCACACACGCTGTCTGCCATCTGCCCTGAACAGTGAAAACCGGGATTCATTCGTGAAGCGAACACCTCTGCAACGTGCCAGACGCCATCGAATGTGAGCATTTGGCCACTCAAGTCAGTTACGACGACGAACTTCAGTCAGGTGGAGACCCCAATGAGGATGACGAGCATGCAGATGAGCTCCTGGTGTGGTTACACGTGGTCTGCGGTTGTGATGCCGGTTGGATGTACTGCCAAATTCTCTGAAACACTTTTGGAGAAGGCTTATGGTAGAGAAATGAACATTCAATTCTGGTGGACATTTCTGCAGTCAGCCTACCAATTGCACTTTGTGTTGTGTGATTAAACTGAACACTTTTAGAGTGGCCTTTTAATGTGGCCAGCCTAACGTACACCTGTGCAATAATCATGCTGTCTAATCAGCATCTTGATATGCCACACCTGTGTGGTGGGATTGATTATCTCTGCAAAGGAGAAGGACTAACACAGATTTAGACTGATTTGTGAACAATATTTGTGAGAAATAGGTATTTTGTGTAGATAGAAAATGTTTTAGATCTTTTGAGTTCAGCTCATGGAAAAAGGGAGCAAAAACAAAAGTGTTGCATTTATATATTTGTTCAGTGTAAATAAACATTGGTGAAAAGTGATAGAACTCCAAGATTTAGGATTTATATTGAAAAGCTCACGTCACATAATAATAGATTGGGCTTGAGTCCGTGTGTGGTTGTCTTAAACAACACAAAAGAGGAGTTGAAGGGGGTGTGGCAGGAAAAATGTAAAAACCACAGGTTTAAATAGACCAAATTTTGACACACGTTTCCTATTTATATCACATTTCCAATGGCATTTAACAGAAAAAGATTGAATGAGTTTTATATGTACGGCACATGATCATGCCTGACCGAAAAGAAGAAGAAAAACCTCCTCTAGTAAATGGACCGTTAAGTTTCCAACATGCACATTTTTAATCACTATTTAGACGCCATTTGTCTAGAACACGTCCTTCCAGACTGATGATTCATAAACGTCACCGTGCATTAAAGTGGGCGAGACTGGTAGTTTAATCCTACTTCTGGGCAATGATGACAATATTTATAGACCTTGTAAACTGTGGTGAATCCTGCTTCTTCTGTCAGTGAAAGAGTTGACATACAGAAGTAACAGGATATCTTTTAAGGGCACTGAAAAACAAATTGCTCTTTGAAGCTTTCGTTCTCTCTAAACTGTGTTTTTGCTTTTGTTTTTACAATCCTGGCCATCGGTGTTCAACACATAAATCTGGGAGTTATCACGTAAAAATCATGATCATGATGGGAAACTCATTTGACCTTGTTTTGTAGTTACTTGGGTGACTCATCTCCGACACAAACACTTTCCAAGCAAAAATAGAAAACAGTTTACTGAAAAATATTTTTAAAACACGCAAAGCAGAACATGTAAATAAAACTAAACTGCTTTTAGCCATTTCAAAAAAAACAATGTGTTCCAAATGTTTTCGGTTCTTGGTGGAACAAATGTATGTTTTAGTTTAGCACGCAATTATTGCCAAACACAAAAGGTCTTTGTGTGGTCTTCCAAACGAAAGTCTTACTAAAGCTGCACAAAAAGGCTAGGTTGTCGTCATAAAGGCTTGAACCAAATTTGCAGAAATATCACATAAAAAGGGATCATTCTAGTACTATGATTATAGGGTAAAATTGTTTTTTTTTCAAATTCAAAAATTCAAATATACTTTATTCACCTGCTAGGAACTTAATTTACAAAGAGAGCATCAGCGCAGCAACAATAAAACACAGAACCAATAAAACTCAGCACATAATCCATTCACAATTCTGACATTCATGAGTTCCCTAATAAATAGTTTAAAACAAACAATAATAATAGATGAAAAACAAATGGCCAAAAGTAATAGTCCTCAGCTACAATTTTTGTGTGCGATCAGCTGTTTAACCGACGGATGGAGGTGGGGAGGAAGCTGGAGCTGGCCGTCTTTTTCCACAGTGTGTCCACACTGTACCTGCGTCCTGAAGGCAGCACAGTGTAGTGAGTGTATTCATTGATCTGTGTGATCAGTTAAGATTCTTCAAGATTGCACCAGTCAGCTTGTAAAATATCAGAGTTTTACTCCCCCACCCACCGTCCATCTACTTTCTCTTTTCCACGGATACTTTCCAAGCTAAGGAAACCTTTGGAAGATGTTGTAAATCACATGAGTTAATCAATTTACAGATTATACAGTAGATACGATTAAAATAAGACACAAACTTTATAGATCCCCAATGGGTGAAATTTTGATGTTGCAGCAGCTCCAAAAAATAAACAGGGAAACAGGAAATATAACAGCATCAAACAATAATTAAATAAAGGAAGAAAACATACAATAGAATGATATAATACAAGGCATAAGTCATTCAATCTACAGATTATATTTAAAGTGTTGATTGAAATTTGAAAAACTTTTTTTATTAAAAATATTTCACAACCGCCAAAATCTTATCATATTAGATAGAAATATTGCTAATATTGCCCATCTCCATGAAGTAAAAAGGTTTTGTTTTATCTCAAGTTTCATCCTTAAAAACAGCCAAATATGGATATGTTTTAAAAACTGTTATGCACATTTTTTTTTTTTCAAACATATGCTTCCCTGAATACCTGACATTTAAAAGAAGCCGTAAAGTGAACCGGTTTATCCTGGAATTTTGCACAGTTAAAAGCATTAAACTCTGGGTTGTATCAGAGGCTGATTGAAATTGACATTCTGGACGATAAAGGGATCCAGCTTTTTACAGTAAAACCTTTTGACAATTAAAAACATGACAGTGATAAGACGGAAAAAGGGGCAGAAGGTAGAAAATGAGATTGTCAGATGATGGAAAGAGACAGAAGAGCAGAAACAGAGCAGATTTGATCTACTGAAGGCAGTCACGTGTGGGAGGCTTTTACATCATCCACAGCACGCTACATACAGTAACTGTTTAAAACTCAGTAAAGCTCTGTTGGATCCCTACCTTAAAAAATGCACACAGAAGATAATCACACACAGTATTTGTTGGCAGACCTAAAGTCATAACAGGTACTACTTCTCTAAAATGATTCAGATTCAGTCACTATCCTTAGACACATCAAGGCTCTTCATTCATATATTCATTCCAAAACAATTTTTTTTTTCTTCTTTCGACACATTTTTATGCACTTTTTCACTAGTCTAATCACTGTCATCTGCAGAATTTCACATTTTATTTACTGTGTTGCGACTAGTTTTTAACTTTATCGTTGTGTTTTATGATTTTTCTTGCTGCATTGCGTTATCTTTAACCATATACCGCATATCCTATCACACTGTGAGGTACCCTGCGACTCCCCCAAATGTAAATAAAGGGAAACTACATTTAATCACACAGCTCAGGTAAAGACATTTAAAATTGGGACGTACAAAGCTCAAGTTGGTCCATCTAATCAAAGATGAATTGTAAATTCCCAATCAATTTCATCACAAATACTTACCATTTTAAAATGCCAGGCAATAAAATACAGGTTGAGAACTAAGTGCTTTAGTGGTTGCACGCCAGAAATGATGAGATGAATTGTTAATGAGTCAGACTCATAAATGAATCTAATTCAGGCAGAGCCCTGATGATTAGAAAGCTTTTTAAAATAATTTGAAAATTAATTTAAATGTACAACAGTCCCTCGCTACATCGCGGTTCACCTTTCGCGGAATTTTTTTACAGTACAAATTTGGATGATTTTTTTTACAGCGTATGACACACATCCAACTCAGTGAGTTTCACTGCCTGCTGAAGCGAGGAGCTGAGCTCCTTTTTCTCCTCGCATAAAACATAAACCACCAGTGAAAAAAGCCAGTGTGATTAGCGGCTAATGCTATCCTAGCTCAGTGCTACAGAGAGAACTTTGACCTGCTACTACCACCTCCTCGCTGATTCTCCTCCACGCCAAATCCTTCCTAGTCCAATCCCGGTTATAAAGGCTGTGTCATACAGCTTCAGGTGGTCACACACAGCTTCTACTCCATGGTTGAATGGGTGAACAGAACGGTGTCCGTGTTGACGTGACGTCATCATCAACAAAGACTGAATGTGTTCGGCATCAATGTCTGATCACTAGCAGTGTGACTCAGAAGTGCTGCATGTTTGAAAACAGGTTTATGTTTTAAAATCTACAAAGGTTTGAACTTTGAGAGTGTTTAAACAAGAGAGAAATGTTAATTCCTGTCTGAGAAAAGTGTATAAAGTGTGTAGTGAGGGGTTTTACAGCCTTAAAACATGTATAATAATAGTAAAAATTAAGCTAACTACTTCGTGGATTTCGCCTATTGCAGGCTATTTTTAGAGCGTAACCCCCGCGATAAATGAAGGACTACTGTATTCACAAACCCAGTGTATCTCAGCAATGGTTGGAACATGTACGAAGCAAGAAAGCAATGCTTTGAAGGACTTTCTGAATGGTTCCTTCAAAAATTATAAATAGATGAACTCATTAAGATTACTACCACTTATGAATGTTGTTTCATTTTGTTGATTGAATGAAGTATCAGTACATTTAGGTTTAAGATAACATTTTAAATGTGTTGCCTCTTTAAGTCTTTAAACACCTTGAATCAGTTTAGAGAGAAGTTTCATTGAAATGGTCTAATGGGAGCCATCAGTCTGAATATTCAATAACTCACCGTAAAACTAGTAGAAATCAGAGCCATCTGAAGCCCTCTGAGGGAAAAGTTTGTGTATCAGTATTGCAAACAGTTTACTTTTAGAGCTGCTTTAGAAGCATCACAATGTTGTCATCTTTGCACAAAGCAGACATATTTTTAGTGCTGCTGTCATGATAAGAAAGTCCCCATGAAATATTTTCCCTTGGCTGAATCCTTTTGCCTCTAATAATGAAGTACTTGTATGTACAAACTATGTACTTGATCTTCACGACAAATAAACACTGCCTCTGAGTATCTAAAGCATTGCATGGATCAAAGACTGGCTTTGAAATAATCATCTGCAAATCACAGCAGCTTTCTCGCTGTGCTCTACACAGTCTGCAGAGCAGTCAGTGCAAATAACTGAGCAGCACTGAAGCCTTTATCGGTCAATGCTAGGGTACATTTACATAAATACAATTATGATCATCTTTCTTTATGATGATTCTATCTGATAGTGTTGGGCTCGTAGAAAAATAAAATAAAGACAATAAAAAAAAATGTCTTATTGACTTTCACAAAAGTTTCCTGCATTGCATTGTGGGATGAAGGAGTCCCATATACAATAGACAGATACATACAAGTGTTTTTACTGCATTCTTAATGTGATTTCTTGTATTTCTTTGCCGAACAAGAAGGAGAGTAATGATTTGCTCGACTCCGTTTTTGTTCTAGTTTGTTCCCTGTGATATCACCTCACTCTGCGAGACATGCAAGCTCCAAAATAAACATTTGTCATTGCTTTACTGCAACTTTCAGTCCGTGAAAACACCAGCAATGTGTTGGAAAGGCACTTTGGCAGAGGTTTTGGCATCAAACCCAAGAATGAAGCATGCATCCCTCTACAGGACTCCACAACCCACAATGCAATGCAGGAAACTTTTCCGAGAATGCCAAAGAACCGCGTGTTGATGGTGGAGATCAAAACAAACTTTTGAGCATCAATTTCAAGCTTTTACATCTGTTTTCAAGCAAATGGTTTTGGATTTATGAGGCCTAAACTATGGATTTATATGATAAAAATGATCATCTTCAGCAGCTTTAAATTAGAAATTTGTTTTTAAATATGACCAAGTATGCCATTTAGAGGCTCTTAAAGTATCTCCCAGTGATGAATGGTCTGACAGTTTACTGTAAATATTATACATATTGTAAATAGCTGTTATTCTGTCTTTATAATTTATATATTCTACATTTTTGTGTTTCTTTTCGTGTTTTTAAATGTTTAAATGAGAAAAAAAAATGTATTTACATATCTTGTACTTGTAGTTATAGAAGAATTGACAATATACAGACCCTTTCCAAAAAATTAGAATATCATGGAAAAGTTGTTTAATTTCCATAATTCCATTCAAAGAGTTAAACTTTGCTTGAGGTCCAGTGTGACAGATCCACAGTCAGTCATGATTTGGGGTACAATGTTCTGTTCTGTTCCTCACCCGTCTTCCTCCAAACCATTGGACCTTGATTCCCAAATGAAAGGCACACTTTACTTTCATCAGAAAAGAGGACCTTGGACCAATGGCCAACAGTCCAGTCCTTCTTCTCCTCTTTTTTTTCGCTGCAAAAACTGAGAAGTAAAGGGTGGATTCTTCACAGTATTCTAATTTTTTGAAAACCTGTTTTTGTGGGTTTTATGAGCTGGAAGCCCAAATTATGTAAAAATAAGCAAATAAATACTTGAAATCGTTTAAATTGTGAGCCCTGAATCTATAATCTAAGAAAGTAAATTTTTGTGAATGGAATTATGGAAATTTAACAACTTTTCCATGATATTCAAATTTTTTTGGAAAGGGTCTGTAGAAGCCGAAAGCTGACTTTGACTTGACCAAATTAACTTGGGTTCAAATCAGTTGCCATTTGTAGAAATGACATTGTGTGTAGGTTTGACTGAAGATGTGTGTGGGTCAAGGTGTGTGTTTGGTGGTCATATGCATCGCCATATCCACAATGGATGTTGGGGGGTGGGGGACACAGCGCAAAGTTTGGGAGCCACTACTCTTGCTCTCAAAGCCCTTTTCATTCACAAGCTTTGGGAGTTCAAAGTGTCTGTGTGCAAGTGTGTGAACAAAAGTATTTGATCCGCCTGTACACAATTCATTGCAAAAGCTGCTAACACACACACACACACTCTCACCCACACACACACAAATATTCACTGTCGCCACAGAGTCGCTGCAGACACATTTTTCCCCCCCCAGAAACACACACATATACACACGCACACACACACACACACACACTTATAAAACACACACATTGCCTACCAGCGAGCTGTTTGCCCATGTTCTCCAGCTCTTTGGAAAAGAGGGAGTCGCCCAGTAGCAGGCCTGTCTGCCCGACGGAGCCTCCACCTCTCACAGCCTTCAGATCAGCCTCCCAGACAGCCTGACGCTGCTTAGTGAGAACAGACAAGGAGAGAAAGTCGCATTACAAGTAAAGACCCTTCAATTAACTCTTTATATAATTTTCAGCTTTCGCTGGAAATATCTGAGCCATATCTGCTTGGAAAAAGAGGCAATTATTATTTTATGGGCTTTAGAAAAACACAAGAAACCACAGCGTGAGCAGATGAAAGCATGCAGTGGTGTGGTGGTGTGCACTGTGTTAAGAGAATGTGGATCACGAGACAGTGAGCGGGTGGTCACGGATAAAACTGCCACGGCAGTTGAGGCGCAATAAATGAGCCATCTTGAAATCAGCTAGATTGTTTATGTGCATTTAAAGATAGCAAAAATGATCATCATTTCCAAAGGACATAATGGAAAACAAATAAATCGCATAAAAGACAGACAGGTTCACTTAAACACTTGCTATTATTGGCTCTCACAATATTTGGCCGTGTGTGCGATCTGGAATGGAACCTGTTAGACTGACCAACGTTTGCCAAGTCCTGTAAATGGCAACACGCCTGATCCCCTGATTTATTCCTGTGATAGGACACGACTGGACTGATGAGCTGTTCTCCCCACAGACCAAGAACACCAAAGCTCCAAGAGCAGGTCAGCTATAAAAGCTGTCAGCCAGAATTCCACCCATACGTAAGATTTAAGATAACTTACAACACATCTTATTCCAACACTGACATCACTCAATGTGCTTTTATGAGAAAAAGCACAAACTGGACAGTGTAACACTCAGTAGACTGTGGAGATTGAATGTAATACCAGATGTTCTAAACACCACCTGATGATAATGGTTGGACATGTAGTTTCCCTTAATTGTCTTCAATTAGAGTACAAGAACAGCAGAGCATAAAAATCATAACAGGTTCAAATCCACCAACTTGTAGAATAGGCAGATGGGAGTAGATGATATGCACCATCTGCATTCACTCTGATCAGTCCCACTGGAGGCCCAGAAACATGGCTCTTATCCTGGGCTCAAACATGAGTACAATGCCAAGACTGAATTTGTTTCTAGATGTGTATGTGACTGATATGTGATTACAGAATCTCTCCTGGTCAGTTCTGCTCCCAAAACCCTTTGACCAAATAAACCCTCTGTCCGCATCTGACCAGCAACCCTAAAACTTGACTGCGTCTCATTCCATTCAAAACCGCCACAACAGTGACAAGAAAAGTTAATCAATAAATTAAATAACAGGGTAGTTGGACACTACACAGAAGAAGAAAGAAGAAAGAGTCAAATACATGAGATTTTGTCATTGAAATCAATTTGAATCTAACAACATAGTTTTTTATTTGTATTTTACAATTTAAAAGGTCTAGCCTTTATAGGCCCTGATTTCAACCCCAATCAATACATTTTAATTGCACTAAAGCCAAAAACCAGCCCAAGAACGAATTATTTGCAGTTTAGAACATGGGTTTCTGTGCAACATCATTGCAAATATGCGCTTAAAGCCAGGGGCCAGAAAGCAGCACTTTTCTCAATGTTTACAAGCAGATTCAAGCAGCAACAGAAAATGACGAGGAGTCGTTGTGCTGTTAACTGCACAAAGTGACAAATAGATGAATAGAAATTGGATAATATCCTCAGGAGATTACATCTGCTTGCAAAAAGAAAAAGAAGAATATGGCTCCAGGCTATCAAAAGGGCTGTTTGGGGTCCTGAACCTCACATCACTGTGCATGTATAGGCATCAGAATTAGAA
Organism: Gouania willdenowi; assembly: GCF_900634775.1. Classification (NCBI taxonomy): domain Eukaryota; kingdom Metazoa; phylum Chordata; class Actinopteri; order Blenniiformes; family Gobiesocidae; genus Gouania; species Gouania willdenowi. Next base: position 18,173,442 of record NC_041063.1, on the reverse strand, counting down.
ATAGTCTTATTGCCAGTACACTGTACGAGCCACTCACTGGGCTTCTGTATTAGATAAATGTATGTCGGGTCATATGATAGCTATACATTTGGTCGTATCTGAAATCCATTCGTCACTGGGAATACTATGCAAGTCTAGCAATTTCTCACCAATACTGAGGACCAGTTTATTGAGGGAACCAGTGCAGTCTGAGTTGCTTAGACTGTTGATATAATTGGTCTGATCCAACTCTGTCCTAGACCTAGCTAATGAGTTATCAGACGCGTAGTCTGAAAACATGTATATTTACTTTGACATTGGCGGTTAATATAATCTTTTTCTTCTAAATGTTGGCAGGCTGTCAAATAGCCTTTGACTTTGTTCGCGCTCACTCTTTCCACCATGCTACTGATATTGTAGACATCCAAAACTACCATCATAACCTGGTAAGTTGAGTGAAATTCATAAACTTTTTAGCAAGTGTTTTTTGGATTTGTGATGCAATTAAATTACATTTTATTGTAATTGAGTCAAAGAGAAACAATACAGCATCTACAATGATTGTACTGGTTCAATCCAAAGCAGTCTTTTGCTAACCTGGCAAGAGCCAGATTGATGTGTAGCCGCTCCCTCTAACTGGAGTTCTCCACATCGGTCTGGGTCCGTGTCTGGCGAATCCTTTTGGAACCAGGGAGGGACATGAACAGAATGCTTGAAGCTGATTGGGCGAAGCGCCTGTCCGCCATGATTTGTTTTAGCCAATCACACGGCAGAGATGCTACTATGGCTACAATGACAACAAGGCTCTGCTGGTGAAAACATACGTCTTCACCGTCCAAAAATTCACAAAGTGCCTCTCGCTGTTGCTCTTTCAAAAAGGAAATGCTGGATTCTTCTAAAACTGAGTTTATAGCAGCTTCCACACATTCATCCTCCTGCGTTGACATCTTTCTGTTTTGATTTAGAGCTATGCTAATAGCGGTAGCCCAGTTAGTTCCTCTCCCAGCAACTGCGCAAGCGCCAGTTTTGCTTCGACGCTTCTGCCTTCGTCACACCCGGATATCCCGCCCTAAACCACAACACTACCTCATGATTGGTATACGAACCGATTCGGTTCGCTTATGGAAGGTAAGGGCTGGAGCAGCACAAGATGGATTCTGGTGTTTGTGTTTTGCCACAGGTTGCGTGAGTATCATAGTACTGTTTATACACAAGAAACTCGTCTAGGCACCGAGAAGGTGTTGAAGAGTCTACTGCGGTCCAAGAGAACAAAAACTCACACAAAGCCTATGAAAAAAATAATCTGACACCAATGAAAAGCTGTCAAATGCACTACAGGTAAAAGTCTTAAGTGTCCAACGCCTTCAGCACGAGTTTCTACACATAAACATGAATGTAAAAAAAGAACTAAGAGCACACAAACAAAAACTAAATGAAACAAAACCATTCTCATACAGGCCAGATTGCGACTCCCAGGGTTTAACGCTGTGTGATACAAAAAGGCGTTCTGAGGCGGGAGAACCACGACCCCACAAGCCAGTCCTTAATTACAGCCCTCATGAAGCAGCGACATTTCAACTGAATCCACTGCAACTATTGCTTTCCCTTTGGTGGTATCGCCCCGAATCCAACATCATGACATCATTAAATGTTCCTCTCACTCTGGCTCTTTGGAGCGCCGACAAACAAGGCCACCAACAGATTCCGTATTTAACCCTCTGCGATGTTTTTGGACATTTCTTGAACCCCAATGGAGGGAATTTTCACGTACTGCGACTTGTTGTGGTAGTAACAAACATAATAAAACGTCTGCATTGAGATTGTTCTCTATATAATCATGACCACACTGTGTAACAGTGACTGGAAGCTTTCAGCCAAGGCTGCTGGTACTACAAAGTCTCCAAAGAACAGGCCGACAATCTGTGAATACGTCTCCTCTTCAGATAACAATCAACAAATAAACAGACATTTGAAATAATATCAGGACATTTCATCATGATTAGTGAAGACATCACCATGCTGATACTATCAATAAACTTTGCTTTAATAAAAGAAGACAGAAAGGGAACTGTGACAAAAACACTAAAACAAAAAAAAGGATTTGATTACATCTTAAAGGAGTGATGAAAGGAAATCACAGCTAACCACAGTATAAAGAATGTATTGTTCTTATCAGAAACAATGTACAACATGAGCACAATGGGTCAAAGTCATTTTTCCTTCGTTTCCGTGCTTAGATTGAAAGTTTTAATCTAAGATGACAGAACAGCTTTTCATCTCCAAAATAAGGAGCAGATATACTTTTGCCATGACCTTTGAGTATATTAAAGCCAGTGGCACAAAACCCAACTTGTGTTATCTTCTTCCCAATATGAAAATAAAAACTTTAGAAAGAGAAAGATTAAAAAAAAAAAAAAAAAAGAAAAAAAAAAAGGGAAACCCCTGTGGCAATGCTTATGCTCTGCTAACAAACATGGATCTAATTTCTCATAAAAAATTGATTCCACAATGAGAGTAGACAAGACAGAAAGAGGAAGAATGAAAATCTAGAGTTCCAGAGTTCAATATTTTATGGCCCGCTTGTGTGCAGCTGTGTGTGGTCAGAAGTAATGATCACCACAATCTGGGGTTTAGGCCAACTCTGTCCTCCTCCACACAACCAAAGAACTGTACTGGATGTGTACAGTCATGACTTAAGTGAAGTCTGATCAAGGTTGGATGAAAGTTTTGAGTTTATTTCTGAAAAACATTCAATTCTGGTAGGGCTGGGCTTTTTACTTATTAGATTTGTTAGCATTGCTTCATGTCAGTAGGTGGCAGTATGTAATGAAATAGGTCTGTGTATTAGGGCTAAACCGACAACATGCAGAAAACAAAAAAGTCTCCGAAAGCGCAAACCACCGCCAAGCACCAAATATCATCTGATACAGTAGTTCCAAATGTATGGGTAACCTCATTTTAAGAAACATAGCAATTAAAAGCGCACTCCAAATCTGTTTAATAAGTAGTTAATTAAGGTCTACTACACAGAGTTAACGTTATTATTATTATTATAACATTATTAACCATTAATAAAAGTTATATAATGTAATTAGTAATCTCTTTGTATGCATTACTTATTAATATATTAATGCGGTAACACTTTAGTTTCGGGAACATCTATTAACCATTAAATAGTTGCTTATTAGCATTAATAACATATTGACTGTTAGTCATTATTAAGTACTTAGTCAGCCATTAACCAAGAGTTCTCCCTCAGAATTATTACTTATTAGTTGTAACTAAGAAAGTTGTTGTATGTGAATTATGATTGTAACGATTATTAAACGATTATTTATCAACCAAAAACTTATTTATTTTTTGTACAAAAAAAAAATAAATAAAATCCTTTAAACACTAAAATCATGTTTACTTTTGCACAAAACGATATACGGCACTATTATAAAGAAGCTCAGTTTCAGAAAGGTTGGTGACATCTGATCTAGATGCACATTTTTACATGATTTTGCGGTTTCTCACCATAAAGGTGCAGTCCGTAACTTTCAGATCCCTCACTCCCTCCCTCCCTCCTCCTCCCTCTCTGCTGCTCTCTTGCCCTGTGTCCAAAGGCCCTCCCTCAGTGTTACAATCATGATTGTAACATGATAGGGTTAGGGTTGGGGTTAGGATTAGAGGTAACGTTAACCCTAATCTTAATCCTAATCCTAACCCAAACACTAACCCTGTTTGGACTGCAAGCCTGCCATTAAGTGTATAATAATGCATTAATAACAATGACGCATTAATAAGTACTCAATGATGACTATTTAAGAGCCAATATGTTATTAATGCTAATAAGCAGCTAATAGGTGTTCCCTAAACTAAAGTGTTACCATTGATGCTTGTTCACGTGGATCTTGTTGGGTTTTTTCTTTCTTACTATGGACTCTATATTTTGTTAAGTGTTTTGAAATGACTTTGTTGTAATTTGCGCTCTGTAAATAAAGTTGAATTGAATATTAGTAAAACATAATAACGTCTTTCTTAATCATTTACTTATGGAGTTTATTAAGTAAGGTTTATTAGTAACTTGAGAAAAACCTTAATTTTATGTAACACCTTACTTAAGAAAGACAAATGATTACTGAAGATATTACATTTTACTAATATATGAATTCATGCGCATTAAGTTTGCATGGATAACTAATTACATTATGTAACTTTTATTAAAGTTTAATATTTTAATTAACTGTACATTAGACATGAATTAGCTTATTAATGCATTAACTGATGTGTTAAAAAACTTTTCCATTAAAAAACTTTGCCAAAATATCAGAAATATTGAATTTTCCTCTCTACTTGTATTTTTCATGAGGTTAATGTTGGTTGCAAAGCTAGAAAAAGAGATGAGGGGAATGAAGACACTTGTGTTTTAATGAAATCCTGTTGTTTCGGTTCCCAGCATTATCACCTGACGTATTTTATAGACTCCCCAGTCCAAATGCAGCCAAAAGCAAACAGGATATCGATAACAAGTTAACAGCACAGTTAAAACTTTCTCAGACATTTTGCAAACAGGATACAGATGATTGTGCCAATCGCTCAGTCGTAGAGGAGGAAAAGTTTACAGGAAAGGTTCACTGCTAGCTGTGAGAAATCTAATGTGAGGACTGATGTAAACTTTGCTCTGGTTTGAATTAAGCAAGAAAAGAAAAAAAAAAAAACCCAGAGAAACACAGATGTTTTGTCCCCAGTGCATTGTACTGTATAGGGACTAAATTAATGTTTGACTGTGATCTAATAACTTTCTCTGCATTCAAATAGACTTTTTTGTGTGAAGTGGTTTTCTTTTGGGATAAACTGCCTGTTGAGTTGCCATGTCTGCACTTAGGAACCAAGTTCTTTTTTGAGAACAAAACTAAGGGGTCTATTCTCCCGTCTTCTTTTGAACGCCTGCAGTTACGCACTTCTCTCCTACGCGTATTCTAAGTAGAGCAAAACCGCGTAGTCTGTGAATGAAGGCGGGCTGAAGGAAAGGAGGCGGTGATGTCATTTTTTTGGGCTGTCTAGAAATCACGGAACATGGAGTTTTCCCAACGCTTGTAAATGTCATTGAAATCCGTGAAAATGATAAATTCACTTTTAATTTGAAACGCTAAACAATGTAACAGGTTGACTTGATCAGATCATTGATCAGATTATTGCAGTGTGACTGAGGAACGGCCGCATTCTTCTGTCCGAGTCACAGTTAAAATCTATCTCCTTGATCATCATCATATCATCATCATCAACATCATCATCATCATCATCATCGCTGTAAAGTGTGACTGAGTTAGATGCGCTGGAGATATGAGGAAATAACCTGTCCTGCTTTAATACAGAGGGATGTTTGCAGTGAAACAGAACTATTGGCTTCCATTATACGCAGTTTTATATATAAATTATTCAAAGTGACCTGAGTTGAGCCTCATTAAAATATGAGTGGGAACAGTTGTTGACAGCCTGTTTCACTCTGTAGTGGATCAAACTGTGACTTTACGTTGGACATAGTATGAAAAGAGTTGAATCGCTGTGACCAACGTGGACAGAAGTCTGCGTCTGTCAGAGTTTTAATTAATCGAGCAGCAGCAGCAGCTGAGTGATCACAGTTGCTGCTGCGCGACGCACGAGTCCGTGTGGCTTCAAATGTAACTAAGTCCATATTTCTAGTGCAACATAATGTTTCAGCTTATGGGGGCGCTGCACTTATTCCAGGGTTAGAAGCGCGTCAGAGCAAAAGGACTTACGCACACCAGAGAGCCAGATTTGAATCTGAACACCCACATTTCAGGGCTGCTCCACCCACATTGCATAACTGGGATGAAGTTGCACAGCGACTGACTTACGTACAGGGGGAGAATAGCACACAGCCAAAAACAGCGCAGCTGTGCGGCGTTTTGGACTTACACGCATGGGAGAATAGAGCCTTTAATTAGTTAGAATTCCCAACTTAAAAGCTTGTAAGTATTGGACTGTTGGTGTGTTACATAAAAAGCAATTAAACTCCCCATTTTCACATTGACTATCAAACATTAAATGATAAAATATGAATAATTAATTTGGACAAAGTATGTAAATCGGCTAATAGAAGTATATTTTCTTCTGCCTTTCTGCTGTGACTCATTGTTCTGTTAAAGTGTGAGTTGACCTCAGTGGCCTACATAATTCACACTAATCCAAACCTATTTTACTATATAGCTAACTAATTGAGGGCACCCACGGGTTAGTCAGAGGACAGCATACTATTTAACAAAAATGAACAATAAAAGCCACAATTTCCCAGTTAGTCCTTGGAATAAATTAGGCCTCAAAAATAAATCTTTGGAGAAAAATCTGTAAATCATACTCATATATTGACTTGTGTCAGCAATGCAAGAGAGCAGGACTAGTCATAATGTAACTGTTTTGGCAGACTTTGGTCAAAACATAAAAGTCATTCAGTGAATCAATGGAAATGCAGCCAAAAACAAACATAAAGCTTTATAACAGTTCTGCTTTGTGTTATGTACATGGCATTGCATCATTACGCTAATCAGCCAAAAGCTCCCATACAAACGAGCGGTTTCCAGTTTTGCAGATTTTATGATGGTAACACCCAGACCACTCAGTGCTGAATATGATTGAAATGCACCTCTTCACACACACAGAGGAAACTATAGAAGAAGTTCTTAAAGAATTCGCTTTAAGAAAGTCTAAGAGTTTATGGGGCAATTATCACCTAGAGTGAGTCTGCAGTGGCAGGAGGCCTGTCAAACTAATAATGATAGCCATTAACAGTGCTAATTTTTCAGCATCGCTAACCTTTATGACCCGAAAGGTCTAATTTTAAGACTAACTTTATTCATTGCAAATCATAAAAATACTGCGTTTAACATGACCGCAATGTTTCTTATTTTTAAGTATGACACAGTAAAAAAGAAGCAAGACTTGAGACAACAATGTGTTTAGTCATGGAATTTGATTTATATTAAAAAAGTATCCCCTCTCCAGAATTCACCAAACACCCTTTAAAAAGTATTTCACAATATCCTGACTGAGTCAAGGCTGCAGCCATGGAGCACCTGAAAGTCGAGTTTAACGTACAAGTTATTACGTTTAGCTTTTTTCCTTTCCAACGCAGCCAAACAAAAACAAACATAACTTAGCTAAAGTCCCATTACACCATTTTCCACTATTGTGCAAAGCCTTTTAAAACATGCAGTTACCTGATACAAGACATTCAAAACCCTAAGCCTTGTTTAATTTGTTCTTCGGTGCATGATTCAGAGTGCACGCAGGATAAAGAATTGAAGGTCAGTTATTCAGAAACTTCAATAAATAAACTAGCGTACAATATATGTGGTTCAGTGGTGAGATGATGACAGAAAAACCAAGAATCTAAGCTGAATGATTCAAATATCAGAGAGCTTTTTGTTGTGGTCATGTCACAGCCTCTCACTTGTAATATTTTTATGAGTATATCCAAAAAAAAAAAAAAAAAAGCTTTTTTCAGGTTGGTGCCTTTTGTGTTTAGTCTAATCCTCAGACCTCTGACAACTCGAGTCCCAAAAAAGTCTGCTCCTAGTTAGCCTGGAGCCACTCTGCATCTGCTCCCCATGCGCAGCAATGCCCTGGCTCCAAACTCGTCTCTTTTAAAAAAGAAAAAAAAAAGAAAAGAAAGCCATAAAATGCCTTGTCTAACACATAGATTGGGCAATTATTTAAAAAAGGTATTAGATTTTTTTTTTTTTTTGTACGCAGGTACTGTAAGTGTGTCCGAGCAGAACGTTTTATTAGCAGCATGTGAGTGTCTGCCTTTGGGTGCCACATTAAGGCCACTGTGCATTTCAACCCTGAAGCATGAGAACTTTATCGCACAATCCGCCTTTTGAGCAAAAACCTTTCCATGCTCAGATCACCTCGTAAATATTTACATCTATTGTATAGGCGATCTCAAATCCGCCTCAATTGCTGTGAGTTGCTGAGGATTCCTTTTCACATCCACATGAGAGCCCCGAAGACATGAGCAAATTGATATATGGAGCTCTGAATCTGGAACCAATTGTCATTGTTGTGCATGCTGAAATGTGCGTATGAAGTTCGCATTGTGCTTGCTTGAGTTACGTGTTCTGTGAAAAAGAAGAAGAAGAAGCTTGAGGTGGATGTGTAATGACGGTGAGACACTGGGAGCGACATTGCAATTGATGCTTGTAAAGTGATCCTAATTGTTTGCTGATGGCTGTAGAGCGGGACACTCACAGAGCCCGACACTTGAGATAAGGCGTCGCATTCCTGCAGTCGTCCTGTCGCTCTGTCCACCCCAGGCAAGGGAGCTGTTAAACACAAATATGCACAATCAAGGACCAATATGCACTGCAAATGCAAAAAAAAAATGAAAATGTATATAGTGAACAGCGTACAGGAAATGTCAGGTACAGCTTGTTCGGATACAAGAGGCCGGTGTTCCTCTTCAGATCTGCTGGCTGATAGAGTATCTCCTTGCAGCCTGCAAACAAAAAAACAAAAAAAAACACAGCTCTGCAATCAATCTGAGAAATCTGAGTTTCACAGTCACAACATTACATCGTATGTTTGCTAAATAAACGGCAGATAAGAAGTTGGTCAGTCAGGACTGCATCTCAGTAAGAGGACAGTAGAAAGTAGCATAAGGGTCAAGTTATGGTTCACCGTCTACTTTGTTTTTATATTGCTTAAGTGAACTGGAAATCATAAATTAACATGTCCAGACACAGTGAGGTTTGCAGATCAAACTAAAAGCATGTATTCATATTCAAAAACTACAACGGTTCTCTTTGTTACATGCTTGTACAACTATTTCTTCCAGCAGCATAGAGAAGCTGTTGAAAGAATAGTGATATTATTAAATAGTTATATTTTAATTGCCTCAGTAACTCGCCAACGTGTCTCCAAAAAGTGCATTTGAGTTTTAGGCCTAAAACTAAATGGACGACTGACTTTGGGCTTTGTACTTCATTTGGAGAGGATTTGTTGAGTTTGTATGTTGCATGTAGTTAAATGTTTTTAATTTTTCTATTTAACCTTTAGGGAATATGTTATGCTTATAAATCCAACAACCTTAATGAACATGGTAGATTTTCATGAGATAATTAAAAAACACTGGAAAAAAGTTTGTATCTATAACAAAATACATCAAATAAATCCATATTTCTTGAGCGCAAAGCTTTCAAGCCACTTACTGTTTTTATGTCACCAGCCCAACTGTTAAACTGTTCGCTAAAGACAAAGGAAAGCAAAGCCTCGGCTTTCAGAGCACAGCTGGGTCCTGCCGTAGGGGCTTTTAGTGTCTACCTTAACAATGAAGCTAAAACAGTGCGCTGCTTTTTAAAGTGTATTTGGTTTCTTGCCTACTTTATACTCGTCTCCCCATGAACCCCTCTCTCTTTAATGGTCTTTAAACAGGCCTTTAAATGTACCCAAGATGACTATCACAAGGTTTTCACATTCTCCCAACAAAAGCCCCTCATTGCCTGGAGTCCTGACTACCATTCCCCTGGTACATTCCTGATATGAAAGCAATTAATTTAATGAGAACGACAGGCTTTAGAGGTTTTGGAGATGCATCAATTTCCTGGAACGGCACTACCAGGTCCTCCACAGTGCACCTCATATCAAGGATGCGTTTACAGTGTACACACATAAGATAATGCGGCTGGCGCTCATAACAATAAAGGAAGTGATTTGGTGCACGAGGGAAGTAGTGCAAAGTACTTGTGACCACAGCCGTACCTCAAAAGACTGGGACAAGGCCAGAACATACAGGCCACACCTCAGCCCAGCAGTGGAGAGCCAGAGGAAGCGATGTGTTTCCTGCCCTGTCCCAGTTAGTTAGGATCCCCATGGGCTGAGTGGAGCTTTATGAAGGTGTGGACAGTGGGTGGACAGGATGGAGGAAACGGACAGGGGACGAGAAAGGTGTCAAAACCGCAAATAGCAGTGTCACCATGCGGTCAGGTGAAAAAAGTGAAATCATCCTAAAGTGAGTGAAACGAAACAGGAACAACAACAAAAAAGCAAAACGTAAAACAGTTTGATTTTTTTTTTTGTGAATTTGTGTAAAACTAATACTGCAAGCAACCAATTAAGACCAATTCAGCAGACTGAAACAACCGCCAGGAAAACGCCTCCAAAACCGTTTGGATTAAATTCACGTGTCAAACTCAAGGCCCGGGGGCCAAATCCAGCCCTTTAGAGCATCCAATTCGGCACACAAAAAACAAAAAACATGAACTATTGTGTAAATTACCAATTAATTCAGTTGTAGATATCTCAAATTCACAAATATTAGAATTAAAACTCCACAATATTTTTAGGGGCCTGAAATTTTCCCACGCTTATATCACGAGTGCAGTCATTTCTTGATTGGAAATTATGGTAAAAAAAAAAAAAATCACATTTTTTTCTAAAAATCTGGCAATGTCACACAAATAATTCCACAAAGTTACACAAAAATTGGTTACAAAATCAAGAATTTTTGGAAGTGAAGATCCTGCAGGGACTGATGTTGACAACTAGAGAACAATACTGTTAAAATGGATCTTTTTTCCCCCCACCTAAAATATGTGGCCCACTTGAAATAAAATTGGTCCGTGTTTGGCCCCTCAACTAAAATGAGAAAAACATTACTAGATGAGAACTTTAGATTAATTTAACTTCAAATGGAAAGTGTTTTGTTGTTTTTCTTTGCACCACAGCCAGAGCATTGTACCTGTACAAATGCAGCATATTAAACAGGTCACGTTTGAGTTGTGACCAACTAAACAATCAGTGAAGTGCACGAAAGTCAACCATATGCTACAATCCTGTCTTTGCACTTTGTGTTCTTGTCTCCCTACACTCTCATTGGACGCCTTTCTTGGCGGTGCATCACCAGCTGCTGTGACTGGCTAATTATAGGTTATCGTTGATTTCTCATTTTTAAACAATAATTTTTCAAGGCTCATTTAATGATTCATGCATTCCAGGAACACTTTTGAAAGCTTTTGGAAGCTTTTGGAGGTGGAACAACATTGTCGCCTTCACGCTGCGGGTGTGAAGTAAGCGCTGCCGTTTCTTGGCTTTGGAAGCAGAGCCACATGGTTCGATCTCCATTGCTTTGACAAACAGATGGAGCGAGCATGTGTTTGGCACCAAATGATGGATCCCTAACCTGTACCTGCTCGCAGGTAAATAAAAAAAACTGATTTTCAACATGTTGACCTGAAAGATGACGGGTATGTGAGGAATGCTTGTCTAACTTGGGACAGTGTTCACACTTAAATGCGGAGCCAAGAAACCCTGAGCAATCTTTGTGTGAGTTATGCAATATTGGAAGATACACACTCCGATGTTGGGAGCGACACATCTGTACGGTAGCATGGCTTCTGGTTGGATGCACAGGAGCAGTTAGTTGCACATGTGTTAGCTGTTGAAGATACGTTTAAGCACCGGCCGCAGGGCTAGTCGTGTTTAAAGGTGTCTCTGGGAATCACATTAAGAAGGATCTCTAATTGACATTGCATTCCCAGTCAGGGAGGGTTCTCTTAAAACGTTTTCCTGACTGTGTTACAGTTGTTACCGTAGCACTATTAGCAGCATTATTCTGTTTTATGCACATACTTAAACATTTTTTTCCCCAATAAATATACAAGGAATGCAATTATTTTTAAGTTAAATAGCCAAAAATCTAGAAAAAAAAAATCTATTTATTATATTGTAAATAGGGATCAAACTAAAAATCAGGGATATACAAGAAGCACATTCCTCAGTGAGCAAGAAGCCTATTTCATTATATGGATACAGATTAGGCCTGGGTAATACATTGAGATTCAAGATATATCGAGTTTTACATTTTGACGATATAGAAAATGACAATATCGCCTATATCAATATATATATATATATATATATATATATATATATATATATATATATATATATATATATATATATATATATATATATATATATTTATAGTTTATTTTTGTAATAAAAAAGTCGCTGCTTTCACTATTTCTCAGAACAGCATGAAAAACACAGTTAAATGGATTGCTGAGTGCGTCCTAACCCAGACCTTCCCCTAAACAAGCCATACAACAGAACTCACTCACACATGCTGTCTCTTAAAGGAGAAAAAGACTAAAGTGGCACATATTGTGCAGCTGTTTGTTAATAAATGTGTCTGTGTGGCATTTTGCATTGTCACATTTAACCCAGAATTGTCTTTCTGGTAAGACTTTATTTGAAATAAAAAAAATAAGAAGATTCACATCGTATATCACCATTTTGAGAAAAAAAATATTGAGATATGAGTTTTGGTTGATATCGCCCAGCCCTACTGCAGATACTCATGCTTATGCCAGAGGAAACATTTTATAAACATCTTGAGCATGAAGTCAATAAACCACCAAATAAAAAGAAAAATGCAGACACCATTCACCCCCCCAGCCTGCCGATCCTCTGACAACAACCAGAGGAACCAACCCGATAACCTCCGTGAATGAAAGAGGAAGAAGAAATAAACAAATTCCAATCCCCAAACAGAGGACGCTATGCAGGCCGGTGTGTGGCTGGCGTCTCAAGACGATACTCGTTTATCTCCGACTGGCATCAAGCAAGAGCTGTGCCCACACCTGTCTGTGATATATTGCAACCAAAGCTTTGGAAAACTGAGGCTGATGCTGCAGATCACAGGGAACAGGAAATGTGTCAGAAAGAGGAGGAAAAACTGATATAGTAAGAAAAGGCGATAATGGAGATGTTTATCTGAGATGGGCTTGATTCCTGAAAACAGTAGGAATGAACTGTAAAAAGGGCTATTATTCTCTGCTATGTCTGATATAATTGTAGAGACAGAGGGGTAATGAAAAAACAGGGCATTATGGGAGGTCTTGTTCCTGAGTAAACATGACAAAATGTTACATTTTTTAGATGCTGTTGTGGAGCCGAGTGATTATTTGCTAAAAACTCGTCAGATAGCAGGCTTAGTCAAAACGGACAGTGCTGAAAAGCCTAAAAGCTGAAATGTTACTATACCGTGGAGTGATACATTTTAGCTGTACATTAGCTTAAACAAAGTTAATCTTCAGGCAATTGCTGTTTTATAAACGTGTACAATATTTATTTGGTTGAAACTCAAAATAGCTGCATTCAAATTTCAAACTAATGTACTATTTAGGGGCGAACTGAGCCTAAACTGGGTGAATTAGCTTTTCACGTGCGTATTTTAATGCTCACTGGGGGGTAGAAATCATTCTGTAAAGCTAAAAAAAAAACCATATACAGTAGGTGAATGTGTGTTTGTTTGTTGTTTTGTTGTCTCAATATTTTAGCATTGCAATTGCAGGATCTCACCAGGATGAGTGTGTTATTATAGGCATGAATGATTTAATGTTAAAGTTCAAGATACAAGACAGTATAAGATACTGGTCGTATAATAAGAGACAATATTTTTGGGAAGAGAAAGAGACAAAAAAAAGGCTGTTTGTGAAATAACCATGCTTTTACTTGACTTTAACTCCGGGCGTACTTGCATGTTTACTCTGGGTATGACCTTTTCATCTCAATAAGAATATAAAATGAACAAAACACAAAATAAGGCAATTTTTTATATTTAAATTGGAGTATATCAAGTGCCACTCTGAAAACAGAATGCAAAAACAGAACGGAAATTCATGCCAGTCTAAAATGAAAACGTCAATGAGAAGATTCTCAAAAAATATTCCTGTCAAGCAAAATAAGTCTCTTTAAAACATCAAACTAGAACAATCGACACATACCAGATTTGAGAAATTGACATGTTTTTTTTTCCAACTATATTAGCATCAATTGAGACCATTGGACATTCACTATTCCTCCTGCAGTTGAAAAGACAGCAGCATTAAAAAAAGGTCGATGCTTCACTTATTACCCCCTCACAATATCGCAATACCACTTGTGACGTTTCAATATCGTGATATCTTGTCACACGATACATCGTCCTACCTTTATTAACCATTGTTGAAATAAAGCACACGCTCATTGAGATTTTGGAGATTTCCTTCAATGCAGAGATGACCTTACATGCCAGTGAATCTGAACTTTTATTTATAGTTATGCTAATAAAAGGAACACATGTTTGACTATTTACTGTATGTGGTTTTCTGATAAGCTAACAGGCAAGCAGAGCACTAGTTAGTTTTTCAGTTAAAATAAAAAAGACTGCACAATGTTTTTCCTGTTTTACCAAATCAAAGGAGAAACATTTACCTGGCACACCTAGAGCAGATGTTGAGTGTAACTTTGGCCTGTGGTTCAGTCTGATAGGAGCTACGCCCCTGGCTGAACTTACTGCCAGATGGAAGCAACCCCGTCACACCCTCCATCCGCAGGTCATCCAGGTCCTCTGAGAGCAGAGGGATGGACACATAGAGAAAACAGGGGGAAACAGAGGGGAAAAGGGGGAGGGGACAATGGAGGGACAACCAGACACACAGAGGACGGTCATTAATCATACTTGTTCCCCACATGTCAATATGATACCCCATGATGACAGCCTACCAGAAACACAAAGGAGCAAGTAAATACATTGGAGTAAATAAACATTCTCTGTTACGCTCGAGTGCTATGTCCTCCACGGACACAAAACACTGCTGTGCAAACACACGATCAATCCATAACATATTGAAGTTTTCATCAACACAAGAAGTGGTGGGGCGGAATCTTTTTGACAATTTCTCACCAACGGTGGCTTAGAAGCGGGAAAGCTTCACCTGACAGCAGAATAAGAAAAATTAGCCCTTAGATTTCTGGAAAAGAAGCAATAAAGTTGGGTTCAGTGGGAATTTCTCACTGTTCTCCCTAAAGGAAACTGTTGCTGAAGCACACGTAGAAAAACGCTATGGCTCCTAAACAAGTCCACATGTTTCAGACATGCAAGCTAAGGCTTTGTTTTTCTATTCTGGTATTTCAACATGTGCTGAGGAAAGTGAAAAGTCATAAGGTTTTTTCAATTTTCCCTCATGAACATGTGTCATATATTTTCATAATTTCATAAAATATTGTAGATTTATCTGCCTGCTATCTGTTTTTGTTTTTTTTTTCTAAAGATATCTGCATCATCTCCAGCAACAGCTGTTTCTTACTGAGCCCAAATGTAGTCCATATGGAGTGATTCAGAGTTTCATGCTTGGCTATAATTCAAGCCTGAACGGGATCATCAGCTATCATGTCTTAGTACTAAAATCTCAGCCCTGTGACAGAGAGTCTGTGGGATACAGAGAGAAAACATCAGTCACAGCCGCAAGTCATTACCAACACCAGTGATTAACAGCAACAACTGAGTTTGTTCTTCTAAGTTCTAAGTCTAACAGTGACCATTGGTCTACGGGTACAATCCTCAAAATTCTACCTGTAGATAAGCCTTAAATGCTGGGTGCATAGGATGAAATTATGGGTTTCGAGAAGTGAAAACATTGAAACAGGTGAATCGTTAATGCATCCATTCAAGAAAGGAGAGAAGTAGGTGATCCAGCGTCCTTACGACGGACATTAGCACCTTATGAGTTTTCGTTCTTTGCATCAAAACGGAGCCCGATACTGCAACATGATCACATGTCCTGGTATAGCTTCACACTACCAGGTTAAATCAACACCGAGTGGTCAATTTATTATTATTTATTATTTCAAAAACCTCTGGACTGAAAGTATAGTAGAGTAGAAAAACAGCAGAGAAATTTAGGAGGATTGGGTCAAGCTGAGGGCATACAGTATATCTTCAAATGTGACAGCCTTTGTTTGTCTTCCTATGCATGTAGTACATGTACAGCATGTGCGTGCGTGTGTGTGTGTGTGCGTTTGCCTCCAACAATGGTACTTTTCACTTGCAGATCACATTACCCAGCCTCTGCTTGAGAAAAAAAAATGGGCCCCACACCTTGAAAGAGGAGAATGTATTACTAATTACCTGGATTGGATTGGATGACAGTGGATCATGAGAAGAAAAATCCTCTGCCTTTAAATGTCATAGATTCCGATATGTCAATATCAAAGTCAATTATCAAGAACATCGAGTTTCTGAAGTGAAATAAACTTACAGTATTATTCTGCAGACTTTTTATCATGTTGCTGGCAAATGCAGGTAATACGAAGCTGTAAATGATGTTACATCATTTGTTGTGCATGATAGCAAAAATATTCAACTTACATCATTATGTAAAACATTCAAAATATTTTAGACAATGGTTTCCAAACAAAACAAATAAAATACATTGCATCGTCTCTTACTTAAAACAGTACCTACTCAAATACTGTATTTGAGTGGTAAAAACAGCATTCTGTGTCATAGCTATATATGAGGAAAAAATTAAACCGTTTCAAAATTCTACTTTGATTTAGATTCAGATTCAGTTTATTTGCCATTTGCAGTAAAAAAAAACCAAAAAAAAACAAAGGTGCAAGTAGCTCAAAGTGCACTGTCAAATATTAATTCATAAAACATAGAAGACGGTCTTAAAAACAAACAAGCCACATAGTTAAATAAGTTAAAAAAAGTTACAATAGAGTTTAAAAATGACATTTGTGAAACACAATTAAAAGGGAAAAAATATCAGAGTGAACCGTTTAAAAACATCACAGCTTGTGGAAAAAAGCTTTTGCTGTGGCGACATTTACCACATTTGATGGTGCGATAGCGCCTCCCAGAAGGGAGAAGTTCAAACGAGTCCTTAATGATGGCTACTGCCCGAGACAGAAGTCTTTGTTTGAAAATGTCCTGAAGGACAGAAAGTTCCACACTGATGGTCCTACTGGCAGAGCGGACAATGCCATTTAAAGCTTTCTTTTCTGTCGCCAAACCACACCGTGATTGCAGAAGTAAGAAGAATTTCTTTACCACAGCAGTACAATTTAATAGAATCTGCTTCTTAAGAGTAAATTCTTTCAATTTACGCAGAAAGAAAAGCCGCTGGCGAGACTTTCTCATGACAGCACTTCTATTTGAATTCCATCTTAG
Organism: Gouania willdenowi; assembly: GCF_900634775.1. Classification (NCBI taxonomy): domain Eukaryota; kingdom Metazoa; phylum Chordata; class Actinopteri; order Blenniiformes; family Gobiesocidae; genus Gouania; species Gouania willdenowi. Next base: position 18,156,458 of record NC_041063.1, on the reverse strand, counting down.
ATTGTTTGACAATGTCACACCAAGAAATTTACAATTTACAACAATTTCAACCTCAGCACCATTTACAAAAACAGGTCCAGGTTTACTTTTACTAAAATGAAAGACCCACTCAAAGGTTTTTGAGGTGTTCAGAGTCAAATTGTTTTGCTCACTCCAGGACACTACATTTTGCACCTCATCATTTGAGGAAATCAAACCAACAATCGTTGTGTCATCTGCATACTGGATTATTAGATTGTTAGGATTAAATGCAACACAATCATGTGTGTACAGATTATACAACGAAGGACTCAAAATACAACCCTGTGTAGAGTCAGTACTCACAGTGAGTTCATTAGAGACACAGTCGATAACCTTAACCCTTTGTGGCCTACGGGTTAAAAAACTAAAAATCCATTTTCAAATGGCATCACACAATCTCAGTTTCTCAATGAGCCTCGAAGGAACAAGAGAATTAAGAGAGGATTGTTTTATGACCATCATGTTTTGTGACTGTAAATTGACTTTGTATTTCTATTGTAATTCTGTGAAAGGTGCTATACAAATAAACATTACTTACTGACTACTTAAAAGCAGCGCTATAGTCAATAAAAAAAAAACATCCTGGCATGGAATTTTTCCTTGTCCAAATGTACATAAACAAAGTTCAAAACAAAATTAATGGCATCTTTCACACTTCTGCTCTGTCTATATGCGAACTGAAGGGGATCCACAGACACAGGGATCTGGGCCTTAATGTGGTCCAGCACAAGGCGCTCAAAAGTTTTCACACAGTTTATAGTTTATAGCATGAACGGAAAGCGACCCTGAAGAAGAGGTCCTGAGGTACTACTGCAAGTGCGCATGCAGGCGTAAATATGGAGGCATCTCATCTCTGCGTGTCTGTGGCACTAATATAATTTATTTATTTTATTTATTTATTCAGTTTATTTCCGACATGGTTACATTCACTTTTTTTTTTTTTTTTTTTCTTTTTTTGTACATGCCGAAAAAGGAGACGAGAGAAGCAGTTTGCTTATCCGGGTCCCGTCCCCTGTTTTACCATCGCAAATTTACATGGGTTTACATGTCTCTCTGGTCAAACATTCTTGATTTCTTCTGAACGTCCATCTGTAGTCAGTGTTGTCCTCTCTATCTTTGTTTGTGTTGGCCTTGTTCCCTGCCAGACGTTGTTAGCATTCCTCCAGTTCAAGAATAGTTCCTCTTTCGAAGGTGTTTGGAAGGTTTTTCCCTTTTCATCCACAATGTCACCTTGTTTTGTCTCTACATCAAGGGTAATCCAGCTGTTGTTAGTTCCATTGGCAGTGTTGTATCCTCCACTGTCTGATGATGGGATCAGATCCAACTTGTATAAACACATCACTACATCACAAGCAAGGCAGTATTTTAATGTAATATATCTTAGTTCATAAGCGTGTTTCTAACTGCTGTTGTTAGTTTTATTGGCAGTGTTGTATTTTCCACTGTTAGATTTAACTTGTATAAACACATTATTATATCCCAGCTCATAAGCAAGGCAGTAATTTCATTGTATAAAAAAAAAACGTGTTTCTAACTGCACATATGACAATAAACACTTTGAATTTAAATTTAATGTAATCCTTACTCACCCCACCACCTAGCAATTGAAATGAATAAATGACAGACCTTTTTTACTCTTGGTTTCACATTTAAATCGGTCTCCGTAAAATAATCACAGTCTGAGTTTTATTTCCAGTGTTTATATAGATCTGGGTCCATATCCATGATTACCATCAGTAATGTTGTTGTTTAGGTGGATCCTTCGTATTTTCCCAAGTTGTCCATCGTTTTGACGAGAACTGGTTTTCCGTCCTCTTCTTCCAGGATGTAAATCCTGCAGTTTTTTGACCAAGTCTTCATAATCTTTCCTTCTTTTTTTATTTGGCGTGCTTTCCATGCAATGCTTGCATTTTGTTTCGTCAGGTTTTCATTGATGTACACCTTCGTTCCCTTGAGTTTATTTCTTTGCTTGAGTATTTCTCCTTTGAATTTTATATTCGTGAAGGTTATTTTTACAGCTCTGGTATCATTTCTCTTTGGCAGGAGATGGCAGGAGTTGATGTTGTCAGGGTTCAGGACAATGTCCTTCGACTTCAGGAAGTCAATGACCTGTTGTTCAATCGATTTTGTTTCTTCGTCATTCCTGGGTTTTATCTTTAGGCCTGTGATGATGACATCTTTCTCTCTTTCCTTTTGTTCCAGCTGTTCAACCCTCGCGTTCAACAATTTTATCTCTTCAGCATTTCTTTCATTCTTTTCTTTCAGTACCTTTGTTTCGCTTTGTAGTCTTTCCAGTGAGTTTTCCAGCGTCTTTTCCAACGACTTTATCTCGGCAGATAGGTTTTGTAGACCCTCGCGTATCATCTCCTTGACCTCTTCCAAACCCGAATTGGGTTCTGAAGGGCCTCCCTGCGGTTTTTTCACCATTTTCCTTCAGTCTTGGGCCCAGTTTTTCAGGCTGTTCAGCTGTAGCCAGCTGTAGCCAAGGTCGTGTTATCGGAGCAAACGAAAACACGTCTGCTGTCTCCAAAGACCAGAGATTTAATAATAAATATTTAATAATTTTAAGAACTCATTCTTCTTCCTCTGTCTATTTTTCACTCTGTCCTTCGCCAAGGTTTCCCCTCCCCCACCACTCCGTCTGTAAACGCAGAACTATGACGTTATCGCATTTTGATGCTGTGCATAGAATGCGACTTGGCCGTTGAGACAGCAGTCGCATTGCAAAATATCAGATACGTATCAGATTTATAAGTCAAAATCGTAATGTTCGCAAATACAAAAAAAAAAAAAAAATCAGATATGGGCAAAAAAAATCAGAATTGACCTGAAGTCTGAACATAGCCTCTCCACGGGCGATGAAGCATCTACGTGTTTGATGTCTATGGGTTGGTCAAGGAAGCAAAGCCTGTTGTTTTACTGGTTAATTATACCTGTCAATGTCTGATACTTAATTCTAAAGCCAATATCGGCCGATAACATCGTGCATCACTATCGTGAAACATAAGAAGAAAAACCCTTGGTCAAGTAAATAAATGTTTGCCTCTCAACTCTTTATGAGTTACTGTAAGTCCTACCGCAACCTCTCACTTTAAACTGTAACTTCCCATATAACGTCCAATAACATCACAGATGTCATAAACAGGGTTTAGTGACACACACCTCACAATCAGAACACTTCCTCAACCATGTGCTGGCCAGTTAAAGTTGAATTTAATGTTCTAATAAAGGTTTGCTTCTCCTATTGGGTTCTGAATGAGCTGCTTTAAGAAGGAAAGACCAACCACATTGTCGTAATACCCTTAAGCAGGGTAATATTAGGTGTCCTATTCATCTTGGAAGGCTTTTGGGAAGCGGTGACAGAGACAGCCACCAGCGATTTCTCAAGTCGTGGGAACTCCATTATTCAGAGCAGTCACTTTTTTTCCTATTCCCACTTCTTCCCCTCTTGACTCTTTTACCTTCTTTAGGCATCAGACTAATGTGGCATGTCGGATTTTTCTTGGGTCATGGCCTCCGATACAAATCATAATTGACACTTAGAAACTTTCAAGTGTGAGAATGCAGCTTTTTTTTTTTTTTTTTTTTTAAATAAAAAAAAGAGTAACGGCAGCTGCCTGTGACCCTGAAAGAGACCTTTGTGTACACAGCTGCTCGTCACCTTTTGTCTTTTCAACATGTTTCCCTCTGGTCAAGATAAAATGTCTGGGAAAAATCACAGACACTCCAAAAAATACAAAAACTGATTAGTTAAAATCTGACAAAATCTGAATTGTTTTGAAAAGATTCATGAAATGTTGATGGAAAAGATTTTACAGTCGTCTCCTTAGTCCTTTTTGCCAGTGTATAATTTAGTGTGATGGAAAAATCACACTAAAAAGTGGCGAGGTTGCCTTAATGAGTTATGCATATGCGTGAGCATGTTTGTGGATGAGGATAAGTGATGCAAAGAAGCAGAGTCTATACCACCAGCTTGCAACAGCTGACAGTCCTCAGCTGTTACATGGAGCTGCTGGAAGGCCACAGGAGTCTGAATCGCAGCCATGTCAGCCCTGGGGCTGCAATGAACTCGAGAAGGAGAGGTGACAGAGTTCAGTGTTAACAACACCGGGCCCTATGTGTGAGGAGGGCCTGTGTGTGGAGTGATGAATATGAGCCACCCTAGTTTTAACTCAAAAACAACATTCCTAAGTAGCTGTGATAGTCTGACATGTAGCCTATCCTTTCAGCTTCATTTAGGAACCCAGCATCAGAGCTGACGATATACAAGCAAGAAATAGTCTCAACTTAGTTTTCACCTTTAAAGCTAGGGTAGGCGATTTTCTCCAGATACACTTTTTAGGTTTTTGGGTTGAAATTGTCTTTATGTCCTGACAGAAATAAAGATCTTATGTGCTCTAAAAAAGGAACAAATAAAATCCATCATCTGTAGCAGCTGTAAATCTGTAATAACTTCGACCAATGGAAAAATACTGTTTTTTTAACCAATCACATCTCCCCGTCTCCTTGCTCGTTCTCGATCCCTCGCATGCACGAGCTCACACTGAAAGCGCGTCACCGCTGACAGAGTTAAAACAGAGTTTTTGGTCAAGTTTTTAACATACGTAATGATAAAGTTTATTGTTTACTTACTGCTGAATGAGACATGAGACAATTACGTTTCTACACAATACAAGCGATCAGTGACGTGCCGTGACCACTAGGGTTGGGTAGGCACGTTGCAAATCGAGACCACCAATGACAATTTCATACATTTCTGCTGGCAAGTGTTAATTCAATTCAAATCAATTTAATTTGTTTTAAGCAATTTACAACAAAGTCATCTCAATGTGCTTATCAAAATATAAAATTCATAATAAGAAAGAAAAAACCCAACAAGATCCACATGAACAAGCATTTAGCCATCTAACAAAATCAACATCATAAACACCATTAAAGAAACATAAACAATTATTTAATATAGCCTCCATACTCTCCCAACAAGATGGATCTCATGACACGGCAGCGCATTCGTTGTTTGTGTTGGAAACGGAGAAAAAGACAACAACTCCGAACAGCCCCAGTTTCTACCTTAGAAACAAACAACCTCTGATCCATATGGTGGACTGGACTGCTGTTGTAAAGCAGTGAGATTTGTTATGGGGGAAAAAGCTGTGATTTTAATAAAAAACATTTGAGTTTGCATATTCATATTTCCCAGATATATTTACAGACAACAAAAACATATACTTGCTTTGTGACTGTGTTAATTTTGTTGTCTAAGGCTGTGTTCGAAATGGCATACTATTGTCAAAATGAGTTCACATTAGATAGTATGCGAGAAATACCCGGATGTATACTATATATCGGGACACTTTTTAAGTATGCACGGTGAGCACACTAGTCATACTCAACTGCCCCATGATGCATTGTGAGCAGATTGTAAAATCGTCCCAGGACCAACTTCAAGCTAAAAATCAACCCCTATCTTATTTTGAAGTTAACCGGAAGTTTTGTCAGTCGCACAATGGCGAATCTTCAAAAATCTCAGAAATGCCAGAATGAAACGTGTATACACGAGTTTCACGGATAAAATGAGCACATGTTGATATTCTACTTGGTCACTTTCTCATTTAAAACATTTTCAGAACTTTCAAAGGTGGAGAACTAACGGAGATATTTAGCCTCAGTGTGATTCAGGTGTTAGTCGTCGTAGGTTCAAATTGCATCTTGGGAAACTTGGAAGTATACTTCAGTGTCATCATCCTAGTCATACTTATCATTATCACTATATTTATTTACTATTATGTAAATATGTGGTATAATATGTGATATAGTGATAATATACATTATCACTATACCATTGACTTTGCATGTAAACTGTTCGCGTGTGCGTTTGGTGTGGATGCACCATTATAGTTTATAGTAGACAGTATATACTTGAGTATATGAGTTTGTAGTGTATAGTACCGAGGGCGCCATTTCAAACACAGCCTAAAACTTTTCATCATAGTTTGACGACACTTATTTATGTGACAATGACAAGACTCTAATTTTATATATTAATTAAATATATTGCTATTTTCATTAACTAATAGAAACTAAACTATAATGTTCAAATCCAATCAAAACTACTTTTGTTGCGTGGAAGGCGGGACAAGCCAATAAATGATCCAATAATAATAGTAATAGCAAAAGTAAGCTGATCGTGTTTGATCTATCTGCGTATATGAACAAACAATAATAGTGAATATCAGGTTAATAAATGGGAATTGAATCTTTTAAAGACATTAACTCTTATGCGTTCTATTTTTGTCAACAAATTGTATTGTCTTGTCATTAGTCGACTAAAACTAGAATACGTATAACTGAAATAGTCCTGATGACATCATTTTCACTAAAACTATATTTAATTTCAGTGAAAAGACTTTTTTGATTTTCTGTCGAAAATAACACTGCTTTATGGAGTACATTTGTATTTTGAATGTTCTGATCTTGAGTTCTGCACAGGTGTCCCAAATCCCAGGAGGATCTTTAAGAATACAGTTCTTCCACTGACACAAACACGTGTCCATAATCTCAGTGTGCACACAAAGAGCCCAGCATGGCTCCCACACAATACCACCATGATAGGTTTACGACGCGTCTCCCTTGAGACCGGTTTTTACCCTGAGACCGTGACAGCCCTGAGGCCTCGGCCTAGACACAACATACGTCTGTCCACACTCGCCCGTCACACTTTCTCTCCCTGGACACTGGAGCAGCCATGCGTGGCCCCCCTCCCTCTGTCTGACGATGAGCCGTGGCAGATAAATAAAGTGGGCCTTCACCGGGGGGACGAGAAATGGAAACTATTCAAGCGATGCGCTGAACAAAAGGTGAAAGTGAGGAGGAATTCCATGCAGCAATCACTCACAGAGCGTGTGTTTCCATGTCATTTACTGTTGTTTAGGTAGTGATCCACTGACTGCCTCTGAGCTACTTTAGAGCTAGAAAGCATAACTTCAGTCATAATTACAACGCTAAGCCTAATATACACCTTTTGTGATGATGCATTGACAGATGCAGAGGCACGCACATTCATACTTTATCATCCCTCCCATCGCACCCACTATAGGTGCCACTGGGAGCTGTGAATTATCGTGTCTCCTGTAAGTGAAATAATTGAATTTTCCATTCTTTCATGAGCGATGATGATGTCTAACCGCAGAACACTGGGCTCTAATTAATAGTTTGTACGGTGACAGATGCTTTTTGCCGTCAAAGACTGCATTTACTCATTCGTATGGACCTACATGTGTGAGCAACACAGATAAAAAAAAAAAAGGTGCACACATTCACATACACATACACACACATGTAGACCTCACACTTGAGCTACATGCTCACGTTCCACACACACGGCCTCCACTGGGTGGTTGTTCGTCGTCACCGAGACGCCTTTGATGTGATCGGCGGCAGAGAGACACTTGTTTGGCTTTGTAATATTCACATTTCCATTTCATAATTATGTCTCCACGTTCTATGGCACCCTTTCTCCCCTCCTGGCCCGAAATTATAAAGTCTTTGAGCCCTCCCGACTCTGAGTGCAGCAATAAAATCCTTGATCAGAATCAGATGGGAGCACACTTAAGTAGCATCACAGCTCTGGAGCTGGTGGAAAGTCTTTATCACACACTTTGGGGCCAAACTCCTTTAAAACGTGCTTTCGAACCACAAATATGGCTGCTTTTACACTCAGCAGAACCGTGTGTCCCGACTGATTAATATGATTACAATTGAATAAACCCTCTGCCTATGGTTTTTGTTTTTTATTATTACTTTTATTGCGTCACACAAATTTTATTTGAGTCATCTCAGGAAGGAGTTTTAGATGTGATACAAACAAAACGTTGCCATGCCAAGATCAAGGCTGCCATCTGCAGTTTATAACCATAATACGGATAAAAGAATTAAATGATGCATCAAAAAGAAACAAGCTCCAACATGAAGTGTGTTGAGAGAAATGGCGAAAAAACACGCAGTTGGGACTTTTTCTGTTTAAAAAAAAAAAACAAGCATGATTTATGGAATAATGAGCTTCGCTGTTGAAAGCACTCACTCGTTTGAAAAGTTTATTTTAGTGGTCACTGTTTTTCTGCATGTTTGAGATAAATGCATAGAAACAGACTTCACATCATTTCGCGCGGAACTGCAGCGCGCCAAACTCAATTAGTTGTACAAATACACACATGAGACAACTGTGGCTCACATCAGTCATTGCACAGCGTCTTCCGATCCATTCATCTCTAAACAAGAGCAACAAATCAGTGATGTCATGCATCTAAAACACTTCTGTAGCTGTCTGCTATCACGCTGCATCATTGTATCCACTCAGATTACTTCCATGCAAACAATGGTCTCAGTTTATCTTCACATCCTCTGTGCCGACAGGTAATTGCTTCCATTAATTGTAAGAGCCGAGTCATTAGCCTTTCGATTAATGTATCCATCTATGCTGTGGACGTTTATAGGTGCAGTTACACTTTTAGTGGTAATGGGATTTTCACCATTAATCCATCAGAGGTGAAACTAAGCCTTTCAAGCTTAAGATTCAGTGATGAAGCAGCTCGTACCACCTAGATTCAGATTTTCATTCAGCTCCTGTTCTCCTCTCAGAGCAACGTGATCACACTGCTGTGTTTTTGCTGGTTTACAGCGTTTCCAGGCCGACTACTGTGTCCTTGCTTGCTTTATAAGCCAATAGTGGTGATTGGAGTCTGCAAGTGGAGTATGTGTGAAAAGATGTGTGTGTGGGGCATGAAGTGACACCAGGTGGACCAAAGACAACACACTTAATTACTTGCAATCTACACTGGGTTAGTCTAGGGCTGGGTGATTTTGCCAGCAAAAAAAAATCTCAGATTTTTTAAAGAAAAATTCGAGGTTTTTCAAAAAAAAAATTCAATGGATTTAAAAATGACTGCAGACATCAGATATATTGCCAAAAGTACAACTTTATTGCTATAATTATCCTCAAGAGTAAAAATGCATAGAACATTCCCAAAATAAAAAGTAAATGAGACTGTCATTCAACAATTTCAAGCTTTAACCCAAATTTAAGCAAAAGTGCAACAGCAACTTCACAGTAGCTTCATTTTTCTGAGTATGAAATCAGATAATTACATATTTTATAACATTACAAATAAAAAAAACAAACCTTTCCCTTAGCATCTCAGCTTAGTGTGAATAAACACACATAGTCAATTCAAAGGGTAAACAAATGTATCTACAAATTTGATCAATAAAATACATTTTTTGTCCAGCCACACTGGGTTTGTTTTCAAAGTAAAATTACCTTAAATTCAAGTGTTATTGACATTTTCTTCATGATTTAAACAAAAATAAATCCAAATGAATCAATTATTATCGTCAAATCAATCCATTACTTATTAACAAGAAGATAGTGTTAAGAAAATCTTAAGCTGTAACATGTAAAACTGTCTATTATCCCTGAGTTGGTCTAAATAAATTTGACAGATCCATTTCAGGGCGTACAATGTGAAATTTAAATACTCCTCCATGTCAATAGGTGGCAGCAGGTGGAATAAAGACATTATAAAAGTGTTATATGGGCTTCATACACATGCCAAAGTGTTTTTTTCATTGATTCCCTCAATCATTAATTAGAGGATGATTTACTCCTTTCTTACTACAGGGTGAGCCCAAACACCTCGATCCACTTTGATGACACGTTCCCACTTTGATGATGAATTTGACGTGGAACTGAGCTGGAGAAGCCGCGCCTCCAGGAAGCTCTCTGCCGTGATTGACAAATAAACAGACACGCCCAGAAAGGTGAGCATTTCAGCGTCCTTCGTGCAGTGCTATGTATGTATTTTCTACAGTCTATGTATGTACTGGTGAACGCCCCGCCCCCACGCTCTGTCTCGTGTTTATAAAGCAGCATGAGCTCGGCTACGGAGTGGGTGGGTGGAGGGCGGGCCGTCCTCTGGCCCTACGTCACCGTGCGCGGAGGAGGAAGTCAGACACGCCCACTCATGATAATGCAAATAAGCAGGACGCAAATCAGCCTGTTTGTGTAGAGTTGCTCAGAAAGTGACTTTTCAGAGGCTAAAACTCTGGAAAACAGGCGAGTTTGGGAAAATAAACCTCAAATACTATGTTTTTAGAGTTCTTAGAACAAATGGAGATGAGTGAAAAATAGCATGACATGGGACCTTTAACTGCTCTGCGTGCTGATGCTTAGTAAAGGTGGAAAGACTATGTATAATATACCTACTGTATTTAGACGTTACATTATGCTGCATGCAGAGAGTGAATTACACAGTATACTAAACTGGTTTCAATCCCATCACAAAAATTACACATACCGAGCATCAGACATTAACACATAACACTTGTAATGATGTATATTTGTTAAAATTATGTAAAAAATGTAGTTGTTTATGACACTGAAATTTAAAGTTAAAGAAACCCCCCAAAAACTGAGTAGCTAGCAAGCCATCTATTAATCAATGGTTGCATTTGTACAATACAATAGTCTAATCCAGTGGTTTCCAAACTGGGGTACATGTGCCCCTTGGGGTACTTGAACTCCTCTCAGAGGTACACAGAAACATTTGTCACTTTATTTTTTAACATAATAGATTCCTTTTTACATGCACACAGACTTTTTTCTCATCCATCAATAATAATTTGTGACACAACTCTCTAAAATACACCAAAAGTTGAAGTAAAAATTCTGAAATTAGCAAAACATCAGAAATAAATGAAAATAAAGGCCTATATTCAAGGTTAATGTCGGACAAGACACAGGAAAGTGTTTAGACAAGCCTGCAGACACAAATAAATAATGTGTAACATGAGCTAAAGGGTATTTGCGATAAGAAATAAAGGCTAAGGGGTACATGAGGCAATAAAGTTTGGAAAACACTGGTCTAATCTAAACTTTATTAACTCAGTAGTTCTTATATGGGAGTGCCAGAAAGTGCAGATGTCAGTTCAAGTCAAAAATGTTGGAATGAAGTGGAAACTTAGGAAAAACTGTTGGAAAAAAATGTTAAGTAAGGTTTGCCAATGTTGTTTGGGAAGTCAATTTTAAAAATTAAAAGAAAATCTTTTTCTAAGCATCAGCATGACAGAGAAATGATTGAAGTGCATGTTTTTGGAGAGCAGAAGGGAATCCGAGAACACTGGGAAATACAAAGCAGGCACTGGAAGAACAAGTGAACTCCACACAGACAGGATCAAGGCCCAAGACAAATCAGTCACGTCACCAGAACTTCTTCTAAGAAAACAATTTTTTTTAAAAAAAAAAAAAAAAAAAAGAAGGAAACTCTAGGACAGCCTTTCAAATATTTAAAGCACAAACACAAAAAAAAAATGAGTAATGCATTTCCCTTTTAGTTCAGATTTGGAAAAAAACATCCCATTGTCTGGAAATGTTTCATGTTCCATCATCAACCTTCACTCGTCACCAAGTCAAACAAAGGAGCCACACAGACATGTTTGTAACTCATCCATCAGTCACTCTTTTAATCCGCTTTATCAACGATCTGAGCGAGCTTTATCAAACATATCTTGTTCCTGTCAAACCACTGTCACTGTCTCCTGTTCCAATGACTGTAGCAGAGGTGGGCGTGTCCCTCACACAGAGATATTTAACAAAGTGCAACACATACTGCCACGACCTCCTGTCTTTATATAAGCAAGACGGAATTCGTAAAGAACTTGTATCCTTCCATGAGTTTACAAAATAACTAGTCATATTCTCATTAATCACCATTTTGACAGTGGTTTATACAGTATTCAGTGTACAAATAAGAAAAACAGAAGGCAAACAGTAAAACTCCAGAAATCAAAACGATCCCACCTGTAAACTCATTGGAATTTTCCTTTTGGGAATAATCGGATCCAAAGCCCCTTTGGCTTTTATATTTGAATTCAATCCGAAGTTCTGGCATTCCAAAGGGACCTTTTATACTTCCACATAATCCTTTTTCTAGGTGTTGACATCAACATATTTATTTCTGGAAAACCTATCCGTTTGATGTGGGATCGCAGATGTGATCTAAAGTCTTTTCATAGCCTCTAAGCCTTCTTTCGTTTCACATCTTTTTCTCCAGCCAAAGTTGTGGTAAGAAAGCAGGACAAAAACATATTTGGAGTTCATTTTAACACACGCAAGGGTGACTGATTACAGCCACACGGTGGGACGTCTGCCAGTGTAATTGCTTTGTGCAATGTGGTGATTTCTGCATGACGGCAATCAGCAAAACAAGGACGCTTCGCCGTGTGGCTAAAGACGTTTGCTGAACACAGAGCTGGAAATGAAGGTCTTAAGTCAAAACAGTTTGTTTGGAGATTTTACATGTGACACACGTTGGTAGGAAATATTGTTTAGACATGAACATATAGAATGAAAAGTCCTGGAAGGTCAAACAGACTTCTGAGGTATACAGGATATGCTGAAGCCTGTGACGGCCATCTCTATAGTTTCCATATATCAGAAGATAAGGACACGATCACATTACATATAGTGTTGCAAACCTCCACAATCCGTGTATCATTCGTTCATTTGTTTTTCATTATGTAACAAAAACATAAAAAACCAACAAAAAAAAAACCACTGATTATTTGATATTTGTTTCCAAAACCAAAATAAAAAATGGAAAACGCCTTGTTTTTCAAATTCAAGCTCTTTTGCTTCGGTACAGAAAAAGAAAAAGGGAAAACTAAGCCTTTATCCGTTTTCTCCATTACCGATTGGCCAAATTACGTGACCTGGAAGTGTACTCATATCCGACACTAACAGCTATGCTAACGGCAGTCCGCCATGACAAGATCGCTGCTTCCAACTGTGCATCTGAAACGTGTCCTTTTCGCTTTAGCTGGTGCTGGGCACAGAACCTCCTCACGGACATTTCGGAGGATTTAGAGACTCCTAAGTGTTGCAGAGCTAAAGATATCGCGGAATGTGCAACGCTTCACTTCCGGGTCACGTACTTTGGCCAATTGGTAATGGAGAAAACGGATAAATGTGTTTTTTTTCCGTTTTCTGTACCGAAGCAAAAGAGCTAGAATTTAAAAAACAAGGCGTTTTCCGTTTGAATGAATGATACACGGATTCTCCGCCAACCAAGCACCAAATGTCCTCTTTACCAAACATTCAGATATCTGGATCAGTAATCTTTCACACTTTAAAAGCTTGGAAGAAATTTCTGTCCCCATTAAAAACAATACAATAGGTCCAATTGTATGTCCACCGCCATTCAGGACAAAAATCGCAATCTAGATCCGATCCAAACAAAAGTCGTCGACATAACTGAGACAAATTTCATAAAGATCCGTCATTTACAATCAAAGATATGGATTTTAGAGGTGTCCTGATCCGATATTGAGATCAGATATTGGTCCGATATCAGCCAGAAAATGAATATCGGATTTTATTGGACTGCTTCTAAAATCCCCGATATAAGCTTTCCAATAAAATGTTCCGCTCCAGCACTTCTATGTTCTATCTATAGGTGACTGTGGTTCACATTCCAACAAAGTAACCTACTGTTGCTGACTATTGTTCTCTGTTTGAGTAACATCACTTAATCAAGCCTTTTCTAACATTCCACACTACAAAAAAAGTAATAAAAGTATGTATGATTTGTACTGATATTGTATCAGATCAAGGCTGCAATATCGGTATCATATCGGAAGTGAAAAAGTTGTATCGGGACATCCCTAGTGGATTAAAAAAAAATAAAAAATGATAAGGGCTTTTTTATTTATTTTTTAAATTGATTCAGAACCAGAATATTGATCCACATCCCCTTCAAATTTTATTTCAATCTTGCATGGTGTAAGGTCTATCTTTGGTTAACACTTGGTCAAAATCCAGTGACTACTTTTGACATAATCCTGCTGAAAGACAAACAAACATGTAAAACAAATTAACATTGGTGAAAATATTACTACTTTAGCAGAGGTAAGTAGGGATGTCTCGATACAACTTTTTCACTTCCAATACGATACCGATATTGGAGCCTACAATAACGGCCGATACCGATATTGATCCGATACAATATCAGCACGAATCATGCATACTTTTATTACTTATTTTGCAGTGTGAAATGTTAGAAAAGGCTTGATTCAGTGATGTTACTCAATCAGAGAACAACAGTCAGCAACAGTAGGTTACTTTGTTGGAGTGTGAACCACAGTCGTCTATAGATAGAAGTGCTGGAACAGAACATTTTATCGGAAAGCTTATACCAGTGATTTTAGAAGCAGTCCGATAAAATTCGATCCGATGAAGTTCGATTTCTGGCTGATATCAGACAATATCCAATATCAATATCAGATCAGGACACCTCCAGGTCTAAGTATAGCACGCTTGCTGCCTTCATCACAAGCTGTACATCTAAACAGACACTTTTATCATTTCTGCACATACTTGGTTTTGTCCTTTCAATTTAAACACATTTACTCTTAAAACTCTTTGTAACTTGTTAGGTTTGATGGTGCAGAGGTGTGTAAAGCTGCTCTATTTCCATGTTAATATTTGTACTCCCACTCCTCCAGCTGTACTCAAATATTAGTGTAATACACGTGTGTCTGTGATTGTCTGACGACCTAGAAATTAAATAGATTCTGCATCTCATGTTATGATCCTAATCTAGAGTATGAGAGTAAAAATGATGGATGGAGAATAAAGGCACAGACTAGTGCTGCAATACTTTGGCCACTAGGGGGAGCTACAAGCAAGGACAAGAATGATCAACTCAACTCAGAAGTTATAGTTTGGCTGCATGGGAACATCTAGTGGAAAGAGAACAACTGAACCGACTTCTCCTTGTATATTCTCCTACTTCATGGGTTCTGCAACCTGCGGCTCTGGAGCCTCATGTGGCTCTTTGACTCTTTTGCAATGGCTCCCTATAGCTTTAAAAAATTTAAATAAAGAGTTGCTATTTTCTTACAGAGTCTATTAATTATTAATGACATTGACACAGAAATAAAATCATAATATAACAATTTATCAACCTACAAATAAATCACATTGTGCAATGACTCTGCATCTTCCTACTTCACCTCCTGCAACATCTACAGACCATCAACTTTCCTGCACTTGTGGTTAACCTTAAGTTTTAAATCCCTGTTAAGATAATTTAACCAACAAAAACACTATATTTTAATTGTTTGGGAACATATTCATTTAACCGTCAATGTGCCGGTTAAATATGCATGATTTATGTGTGGCAAGAAATGAGCAATTAGCATGTGCTGATCACATGATCATGTGTTATCAGCAGATTTTATTTTTAATTCTTACTGCCCTTTTATGATGTTACACATGTGATGTAAATGTATGTTTATTGTTTCTGTGTACAGCACTTTGTGATTTTATCTGCGAAAAGCGCTTTATAAATAAATACTTACTTACTTACTTACTTATCAAATTCAAGTTACTTTTTGCAGCCTTTGAAAATTAACAAAAAAAAAAACATATATATAATTTCTTGATGTTAATTTATTTTATTTTATTTTAAACAGTTTTTAAGTTGCCATTTGATCAAAATATTGATTTTATATTATATAATATATAACGTACAATATGAATTAGTATATTAGTACAATATAATAAATAATAATATTTGCCACTGATCAAAATAAATAAATCAAATCAATTAAATCAAACATTCTATGTAATTTTAACAGAATAGAATTAAATACACTGTATTTTTTTTTCATCTCTTGAAGGACTTTATGAGGCAAATGGTTCCTTTGAGAGTAAAGGTTGCAGACCCCTAAATAAATAACTATTGAAATTAATATGAAGCAGGACCTACTTCAAATTAACTTCAATTATTATTTTTTAGCATTTATTTGTGCTGTTGTTACTGTAATTGTTACAATGACTTTTATTTAGTTTTAAACTGATTTTTCATGCACTTTTTGTCATTTGATTACAAAGTTGTGGGTCAAATCCCGGCTGGTCTTAGTCCTACATGTTCTCCAGTGCTGGTTTCTCCCTAAACAGAATAAATGGAAACCAAGATTGAACGTGAACATATTTTACTTGAGTTGCAGGAGTTTTTGTCACGTCTTAAATCTTTCTAGAGCACCTCACTGAAAATGTGCCCACGCAACGTGACATTAAACAACCACTTGAACCTCAAGTCAACTTGAAACGATCTCCCCAGCTTCTGCAGTGCTGGACGTGGATGGCAGTGGAGAAACAGACGACCATATTATCAGATCAGGACCATGTGTCATCTCTGACATGCATTGGGTCACAGAAACCACATTTGTGCCAGTTTCTTCTTTCCAAATGAAGCCCAGAAATCCTCCTGAGGCTCTTCCAATTTCTCCACATCCACGATATGAGACGTGTTAGCATCGACTTTAATTAACTCTGAAGTCAACAGTGATGCATTCAGCACAGAACTGATGATCTCTGGAGACTTCACCAGCATTCTTTGACAGAATGAGGAATCACCTCAATGTATTGTTTCCTTCCAGTTGCCCTAGTGTGCTGTAAAAACCACCGAGGGAGTTTTCCTGGATGTCAAAGATATGATCAAAGAGAGTCATCAAAGAAGACCAAGATGCAGCTTTATGATGGTATTTATCACCATTGTATGCTTCTGTCCTGGATCAGGGCTGTGTGGGACGGAGAGTGGAAAAAGACTAAGTATGTTTACATCTTTACTTCCAACACTTTCCATCACTGTAGACATTAAAGTAACTGAGCATCACATTTGGTCTAAAGTATTTAGAAATATGAGCGGGAGGTTGTTTATTCTATTTAATGTCTACAGATATTTCAAAAAGGTAACACAGTATATATCTTTTTATGGATCTTTTAAAAATGTGAATACTTGGACAACTATCGGATTCATTTAAAATGACTGAAAGCAGTGTAAAGACTAAATCAATTTAGGTTTTTTCATTAGTTCACAGGAAAGTTCCTGTAAATAAACTTGTATTTTATAGGGGATTTTAATACAGCAAAATAGCATTATTCCTAACTTTAGTCACCAAAAAAGCTAAAGGAATTCTTTGTTATTTATTGATAAATTACATTACATTTGTGCAGTTCATTATCTGTGCCATATTGATTTATCTCACCAACATTTGTATATTGTGTGTTATGGTAATGTATTTTTTTTATTTCATTTATTTATTTATTCATTTGAGCAGCAAGAAGAAGTTCAAAGAACGTGTAAAAACCTAGCCCTCATCTCTCGTGCGTCTAAATCATCCCTACACAAACTTTCAGCGCATACTTATGCAAACAACACATGCATGAGTCTATTCCTGTACATTATTAACAATCGTTTATGGTCGTACGATCAAAGGAAAAATAAAAGCACAATTTAAAGTCATACAAATAAAGCACATATCATACAAAGTGTTCAAATAAGGATTTATCGTTTATAGTTTTACACAAATAAATACACTGTACAATAATAAAAAATTATGAGTATTCTCCAGCATATTTCCCAAAGATAATGTCTTAGCACACTATAAACATATGTGTAGAGTGTTATAGTATTATATTAAGTGTGTATTATATGTCATTCCTCATTCTTGGAGAGCGCCTTCATTTCATTGTATATGTCGTACAATGACAATAAAATGCTTCTATTCTATTCTATTAAACATTTTTTGGTTTTATTGAGTCTGGCTGTATGGATATTTTTATTTATTTATCTATTTTTAAAGGCTGCTTAAGACAATAAATTATTATTGAGTGATGAATGTTCTCAGCAAAACCTATAACCTGCTCTCCAACACACCTGCAGTTATAATTTAGTTAGTTTCTCAATTAGCTCGCAAAAAAAAAAGAAAAAGAAAAAGGTGCTTCAGGGTAAAGTTTGCAGTTTTAATGTCGTATTTTTCCATATTTGGGTCACTTGTCAGCGGTCGATCCTTCAGCAGCTGAGTTTTAAACATCAGCAGTTTAAGCGTAAAGAACTCCTGAGCCTCTCTGTCACTCTTTGATAAAGGAACTCGAGTCCTTCGCAGTGACACAGCAGAAAAGGTCAAGCTAATGAGTAAAAGTCCACAGTATTAGGCAGCGGTGCCATGAATAATCCAAACCCTCAGTCTGCATGTTGCAGTATGACTAAAACCTTCTGCAGCCTTTTAAATTAACAACACACTGTGGAAACAAAATGGCAGCGAATGACGAGCGCTTCACCACAGACAGATATTTCCGCAAAACAAATCCAATTTGGCGTGAGACATTATTAAATCCCGTTTGCACAGACACTGAATCAGGCAGGAACAACATGTCACATCAGGTGCTTGTTCCACTGGCACTCATCTATCTCATCAGCACACACGCATGTACTCACACACAGGGGAATTAAAGTGACAGCAACTCGCGAATACCTCGACTCAGCGGCTGGAAACATCTGGACGGATCGAGTAAACAGGATGCAAAGTAACAGCTACCACTTAAGACATGTTTAGGAACCTGAACAGGATCTCCCACATTAAGGGTATCCGCCTCCAAACATCTGCAAACAACACTTTTGTTTTTTTCTGGATAGAGTCATGCTTCAGATGTCAACCTGCTTTAACACACTTGTCTTCTGTACAGTCACACTATGGGGATCAGGTGAAAAAACAACAACAAAAAAGCAGGACAGCAGCCTTTTAGGAATTGTATTGTAGGCAACCCATCTTGTTCTAGTTTTAACATTAATTTTACACATAGAACGATTAGTAATTTTTGTTTTTTCCATGTACGTTAGGGTGGTTCACAAAATTATTTTTGCCAGATCGCTTTTCACCTTGTTCACTTTGACTTTGTAGGGATTTGTTAACAAAAAAGGAGTCAATCGACCCTTTTCCACAACCTTGACGTTTTTTCATTTTTCAGGAATAGTGTTTGTTTAAACGAGGTTGGATGTAAAATTATTTGTGTTCAAATTAGGGGACGGATCTGGATAAGCATAATGCTTTTTTCCGTCGCCCTTTCCGGCATGAAAAAGGACAAAAAAAAAGGACAAAAGAAAGGACAAAAAAAAAAAACAATGATGTGATTTTGCTCTGAATGTCAAATGAATTTCTGTGAATGCAACCATGTCGGAAATGAACTGAATAAATAAATAAAATAAATAACTGTTATTTAGTAGCATTTTGCCACGGTCATTAAATTGCGACCCACTTTTTTTAGAATTCAACCAACCAAATTTAGTTTTTTTAAAATAGCTGTTGAAAACACATATATAATCTTTTTAAAACATAAATCTATATATTTGCCTGTGCAACATGCATTTCACAGCATGCATGTCAAAAAAAAAGTTTCTTTCAAAATAAAAGACAATTCCAACACGAGAGACATCAAGTATTTCTTTTTAACCAGTTGTCCACAACCCACTACTTATTTTATTAATATTTGTTTCATTCAGTAGGACTGATAATTGAATATATTTGAATTCTTCTGGTTTTATAGTAATTTTACTGAATTACTTATGAGTGATTTAATTTACTTTAATTCATTTTAAGTTTATTTCGTCCATGTGCTCGTACATCAAATGACCATCCAAGCCTTTAAAGTATGAGTTTCGAGTTAGAGAATACACTTTTTTTTAATCTGTGTCCTCTAATGTCCGAGAGTGCAGCGTTACCCAGAAGCTCCATGGCGTCGTCCTCGTCCTCGATCTCCTCTTCCATGGCGTACGGGGCGGAACAGTGCATGGGATCAAAGGAGTTCTGTGACAGCATGGCTGCCAGAAGCTTCTTGTGATGCTGCTGCTGCTCCTTTAAACCTTTGCTCTTTGTTTCCATCCTCAGGCTGGAAAAGAAGTAAGTCAATATTTACAGAGAGTGAAACAAACTGCGTCACATATAGAAAAGGACTATAGAACAACATGCATTATTATATTATATCATTCATACTCGTTAGGGCTGGGCGATATGGACCAAAACTCATCTCGATATTTTTTCTCAAAATGACGATATACGACATAAATCCAAATATTTTGTATTTCAAATAAAGTCAGAGCAGAAAAAACTATTGTGGGTTAAATTTGCTGATGCAAGATGCCACACAGGCATGTTTATTAACAAACAGCTGCACAATATGTGCTATTTTAGGCTTTTTATCCTGTAAGGGACAGCACGTGTGAGTGTGGCTTGTTTAGGTGAAGGTCTGGGTTAGGATACACTCAGTAATCTATCGAACTGAGCTTTTCATGCTGTTCTGAGAAGTAACGAAAGCAAAAAAAAATAAAAAAAGAAGAGAAGTAACAAAATGAAATGAAAAAAGTATTTTAACACAAAATAAGCTATAAAAAATATATCGATTTAAACGATATTGTAATTTTCTAAAACGCCAAAATAGAAAACTCGATTTATCTTGAATCTCGATATATTGCCCAGCCCTAATACTCTCACATTTGAACATGAACAATACTCCTTGTTAAGGCTGGGACAATGTTACTTTGGTCACAATTCAATTTTAACAATACTTTGGTGCCAATTCTATATTAATTGCGATTCTGTGTGTATTGCGATTTGTTAGTAACGGTTATTGCCATTTTTATTTCCTTATTTTCTTATCCAAAAAGTCATAGTTACAGTAACTGTACATGAATGGTAAGAGAAAAAAACATAAAGAGAAATATTTTCAGCAAAATGAGCACAACGTGAGTTCCCATTACCCAGTTCATTGTAAATTAAAAACAATAAAACAATGGGAAGTAAAAAAAATGTCTATTTTTCTCCACCTTGAGAAACAGATGATGGGTGGTTTATTTCACAGTTTGTTCTTCTTTTGTCAGATAAAAATGAATAATATTCTTCACAACTATTTGCACATATTTAACTGTAAAGTTCGGGTAGTAAAAGTTGGCTATTGCTATATTTCACAAATCTTTGATAACGTGAAGATAAATATCTATAAGCTGGGGTGGGTTGTGTGAATTATTCAAACCAAATCATGCAGAGAGGAAAGAAAAGAATAAACAAAGAAATTAAACTCTGCTCTTTCTAGGCTTTATTACTTTCATGTTTTGCATGAAATAATGAGTTCACACTATGACTTTGCTGCCAATGATGCCTGAAAGGAGTTTTCCCAAACTCAGCAATTTACTGTCGCCGTAGGAACCCAAGTTAGAGGGTGCAATCCCATGATGTGTGGATTAATGTTACCAAGAAATTAAACAACTGTAAACGGAGAAGCTCTGCCTCGATGATTTATCACCAATAACTTTGTGTAACATAAACTTACATAAAACTGGCTGGAGGATAAAAATGTAAATTTGGGTAGAAGAGCTACAAAAATAAACTATTGCCTTAACTTTCTCAACAAAGAACAAATGTCATTGCTTTCAAAAGCTTTGCCATTAAGTCAGTACTTCCCCTGAAGTTTAACTTGTGTAAATAATAGGTACAATAATAATAATAATAATAATACAGTAAGTGCAATAAAAGGGTATTTAGGTAGATTACAAACAATTATCGTGTACCTCATGTTATAAATACACCCCAGCACCCCTCGGACTCATTTTGTGCGACCCCCCAAAGAAAATGCACAAAATGACTCTAAAAATATAAAAAATTATAGAAAGATATGCAAAATTAAACAAAAATACACAAAATAAAACAAAAATAATCAAAATGACAACAATCACACAAAATGTAAAAAAACATACAAAACAGCAAGAAAAATACACACAATGACTACAGAAAACACACAAAATCACCATTAAAAACACACAAAACCCTTTATTCTGTCCTGTATTCATGCTCAGATTGGTCATTATTCTAAATGATCACATTAATGTTGATAATGTGGCCCTCAGGGCAGAAATTCACATGGTTGTGGTCCCCACTGTGATAAAAGTTGCCTCTCTCTGCCCTAATTCTTTAAACAGTCTTTAAGTTTCCTTCAAAAACCTAGTGTCGAGTAATTCCCATTTCCCGCAGAAATAAACATCTCGTATCTATACATATTGTATTATTTTGGTCATGGAAAAATCACTTTATAGTACAAGTAACTAATTAAAACCTTTATTGGGAATACCTGCCTTTCATTTTTACCTTTATGTTTCTTTAGATACAACACTCAGACTTGACCAACAGGTGTCGCCAGAGTAAACTGCTTTGAACGCTTCACAATCCATATCATTTCAATCTAATCTAGTCTTCATTGATTCAGTCGCTCTAAAGGCTTCAGTTTGTCTATCACTACCCAAATTTATGCATATGACATAATTTATGAATTATGTTAATAAAGAAAAAACTTAAGAATCCAACAATCCAGGACGTGAAAGAAAACCTTGTGACAACCTGTTCAGTTTCTCTCCGGCAGGTAATTGGGGGCGTGGCTAGATCACAGATTAAAGCAGAACTAAGTAATTTAGCACTCCCCCTAAAGGTCCTTTTTGGTTATGTCACTGTCGTAAACACTCCGCACCTCCCGCCGCCTGCCACACCCCAAAGCTACATGCGCACCTTTGCTCTCCCAAGACGGGAGCAACCGATCACTGAAAAATACAACAGTGACACTTAGGGTGCTTTCACACATATAGTCCCATGTGACCATGTGAACAGTATGAGGAAGAGAAACAAGTCAAATTAATGAATGATGTGGAAGTAATACGGAAGGGAGTGTGGAAATGTGTGTGATGTGTTTGTTTGTGTGCTGACAAAGTGGCTCTGAAAATGGATGGATGCATGGGTGGATATTTGTGTGTGTGCTGCCTGATGGAGCGCTGGGTTGCGAGTGTGTGTGCGTGCCTGTTGCGCAATCACACGCACTACGAAGACATTGTGTGTGATTGCTGCTGAGCTGTCACTGCATAGATTTGCTCCGTTCCTCAGACAAAGGTCTTCTCTGCTTTTTTTTTTTTTTTGTTGCTGGCTCCACAACAGTATACGTTTGAGAAAAGTGAATTTGTAGACAACCATGTGTAGCCACGGGGCTGGTCATAACCTAGCGTTAGTTTGTATTGGGCTGGGGGGGGGGCAGGGCTGAAAGACCCCCCAATCACCCTATAAACACTTGTATTACCCTCACAGGGACTACGAGAAGGATTTATTAAGGTGAAAAAGTTACTTCGTTCTGCTTTAACAGATTAGGAGCGTCTGTGTCACTTAAGAGTTTAAAGATTCAGCCAGCACAAGCTCTCTTCTTCTGTGGTGCGTTTGCTATGTAGGATTCCAATTTTTATCACAGCGTGGGCCACAAGAATGTCATTGTCTGATCCCAGTGCCACATTATTAACATTCATGTCAGCGTTCAGAATAACAACCAATCTGAACATATATTGTATATATGATAATATACTACTGCAGTGCCTGTAGGAAGTATGTATTGCTATAGGGAAGCGGGAGGTTAAGTAGTTTTTTCATGGATGGTCAAATGAGGTTGTGATTGAAGGTGGGACATCAGGGACATTCAGGTGTGTTGTGAAATGTGTAGAGTGATAACTATTGGTTTTCATATATTTAAATGAATAAATTAGGAAAAAGCAACACACCAGCATGAAGTTATGCCTGGAGAAACACTCACAGACACTCACGTTTACATGGGAGTTTAAATTGACCTAGTAAACACTTAATTCCTAATGCATATTTAAATTCTGAATTCTGAACAGACAGACAGACACATACACAGACAGAAATTCCTTGCTTTATAGATAGATATGGTGAGCCGTTAAGGAAAATATATATATGTGTATTGAAAGCTAAATGTATTGACAATAAATGTACAAAAAGATAACTGAAAGATAAAAAAAACACATAAAAACATACATTACAGAAAAATACACCAAACAACGAAAACATAAAAATGACACAAAACTAAATATCTATACAAAAAATACACAAAATGACAACAGAATCACACTCCAATGGCAACAAAAAACTATAATTATACAAAAACACAACAGAAGGATACAAAAATACACACAATGACTCCAAAAAACATACATTACAGAAAAATACACAAAAACAAAAAATATAAAAATTAGTAAAAAAAAAAACAACAAACATTTATCGTGTTAATGTCCCATAGAATTAAACCAGGAAAATCACACACGCTGTAATTAATAATGAACCCCTTTATAACACTACAGAGTACAGAGTATATACACCTCTTTGTACAGCCAACCTTCAAACACATACTCATTTGGCCATAATTAACTCTACTTAAGCTCCCACATGAATGCATACTTCCGACGTACACTGTACTAGTATAAATAATAGTTAATATAAACTATTACTAATTTATGCTGTCTAACTGTTTATAGGTTGGATTCATGAGAAATTATTTTGGTAGTACATAAGTTTTAGAAAAATGTGTAATTATTACTTTCAGAGTCATGAATTAAAGTATTTCTACACCATTGTCACTAAATAATATTATTTATTAACTGTACAATGACTCCACAACAGACAACATTTAGTTTTAGGGGTTTTATTAGTTTAATTAAGCAGAATAATATAGCAGGGGGGAAAAACATTTTGTAAAGTTTTAGGAAAATGTGGCCTTTCAACTCCATAATGAGAAGTGTTTAGTTTTATAACAAAAAAGAAAAAGAAATCATTTATTGATTAGATTTAGACTTTTAGAGTAACAAGACAAAATATATAAATTACAGTAGAGCATCTACTGGGGAAAAAAACAGTAACAACTGCCATAAAGAGGTTCACACAGACAGTTGCTCACACATGCGCACGCACACACGCACGCACTTCTATCTTCCAGCTCAGACTTGTGACTAAGTGATTTCTCCCTATAACCCTCCCGTACAGTAACCTAATGAGATTAACACTGTGGGTTTGTCAGATCAGGCCTGTGCATGATTTATGGCTTTATATCCTATTCTGCTTCAATTAGTCACATCAACTGCAGTGCACGTCACACTTGCACCGTCTCAGAGCTGCAGCAAAACATTAGGTACATCTGGCTCGAGGATAGTAATGATTTCCGAGTTGGGCAATTCAGTTGTGTGTTTTAATTCAGAGTTTAATGAATGGGAAAAGTCCATAAGAGGTTTCTTTCAGTTCCAGTGGAACGTTGACGGCAGCGCGGATTGATGGAAACGAAAGAGAAAATAGTGCCGATTAAAAATGGAGGTATGAATTTTTTTTGTGGGCGGTTTTGTGATGTAAATGAATCAAGCTTTCAAACGCATATATTTTTTTCTATTAAAAACGCACAGTTTTGTGGCCCCGGAAACTAACCGGGACTACTTTCTTGAACAACTTCAAGCGGCCAGAACTCGGACCAGGGAGGTGACCACTGAGTGAGACAATGTGTATGCACTATAGTGCTGGTGAGGATTGCATACAACGTCATGTCTTAAATACTGTAGGCGAACTATCCCTTTAAGCACATGCAAATTAGGTTGGCTTTAATTTAAAATTGGAGAATTGTCATGGCAAGTATGTTAGAATGTGCCTATGGAATGGGGTTATCAGGGCATTCCACAGGCTGCTACTCTTAAATTTCTACATCTTCCCTTTTCTAACATCCAACAATGGCTGTGCAAAGTGATGCAAGTCTTTTTTCCCCTTTCTTTCTGCATTACGTGCCTCACACACACACACACACACGATTGCATGCTAACGCTGATCATGGTACCTCCCTGCAGGGCTGCTGTCTCCACTCCAGCATACTTCAGTCTTGGCCCGAGGAACTGGAGGGTGCAGCATCTCAGCGGCCAGCGGGTCAGCATCAACTTCCTCCCGACCGATCCACTCGCCCACCACCCGGGGCCGCAGAACTGAATTATACCCCCCTAAATTCTACAAAGGGAAAAAGAGACAAAAATGGTGAAACGCAAAGAGAATGATGCTTTTTTTTTAAAGTGAAAAGTTCTTGATATTTGCAATGATATCAGCACTATGAGGAATGATCGGGACACTATTTGGATATTCCATATTGGATTTCACATCTATACAAAAGGGAAGATATTGTACTGTTTAATGCACGTGTCAAACTCAAGGCCCGGGGGCCAAAAACGGCCCTGTAGAGCATCCAATTCAGCCTGCATGCAGGAAAAAGTAAAATTGACAATGAAAACATGAATCATTTATTTCTCACTAATTCAGTTGTAGATATCGCTATAAACAAAAATTCAATGAAATTCCACAATATTTGCAGGGCTCACAGTTTTCCCATGCTTTTTTCCACATGATGGCAGTTATTGTTGAAAGATTTTAATTAAAGTCCCGCAATTTTCTTCAAATTATTCCACAAAAGTTCCCCAAATTAAATACAAACTGGTCACAAAATCAACGAAGTTTAAAAGAGAACATCCTGTAGGGACTGATATCTGTCACTTATTGCTTGAATAATGTCATTTATACGTAGAAGTGCAAACTAGGACACATTAGTGTTGTAATTTTTCTTTTTATTCCACCTAAAAAAATCTGGTCCGTATTTGGCCCCTGAACTAAAATGAGTTTTGGTTTAATGATTGCATTCTGCCTTTCAAAGCAGACCAGCAAATGTTAAATGTTGCTTATTTAGAATAAATAACAAGCCTCTACTAGAGATGGGCGATATTATCGGCCCAGCAATATTATCAGACGATATTTGCCATAAAATGCAATAATGGTTGACGTCGGTATTGGTTTTTTCACAGATATTAAAAAAATCAACATGTGCAATGTCTGTAAGTGTTTTCAGTTGGTGGAAAGTTTTTATGATGCGATTCAGTCATTTAGCCAATGCTAACTCGCTAGCTATCTTAATCGATCTGTCTAGATAAGAAATGTTATATGTGATATGTTTGTTGCACAATATTGAAAGGTTGTCCATATTGGTATCATTAATATCAGTATGAATATGGATAAACTCATTTTAGTTCAATGGCCAAATACGGACCAGTTTGATCTCAAGCGGGCCGCAGATTATAGGTGAGGGGGGAAAATACATTTTTTACATCGTTGTGCCCTGGTTTTCAATATCAGCTCAATTTACTTCCAAAATTCTTGATTTTGTCACTGATTTTTGTGTAATTTAGAGGAATTTTGTGCACTTGTTTGTAAGAAATTGCGAAATTTGTGGAAAAATTGAGTTATTTCCACAGTTTGAAATTAAAAACGACTGCATTTATGTGGTATCAAATCAAATCAAATGTATTCTTCCATGTAATTCTGTTCACAATATCAGCACTATAATTGACAGTCAGTACATTTCACATGTCAGAATAGGAGCATGTCGGAGACCGAGTCTTATTATACACGCCCCTTTTTGTTAAACAAAAGAATGTCCAAGTGCAGAGTATGAAAAATGCACAAAATTGCTGAATTTGTCCATCTACAACTGGATTATTTGGTACTTTACACAATAAGTCACGTTTTCTGTCATTTTTACTTACTCCTGCAGGATGAATTGGATGGTTTAAAGGGCCGGATTTGGTCCCCAAGCCTTGAGTTTGACACGTGCTCTATACCCTTCACTTAATCCAGGCTGGCCTCACATTCTATTGTCTCTCTATGATCAGTACAGGTGTTCAGTATTCATTCCGCGTTCTGCTAGGCGGAAAAGGAATATGTCTTGGTAGCAAGCCAACACTGTTGAACATATCAAAACATTTGGTGTTTTTTTTTTTTTCCATTCAGAGACTCTCCTTCCTAATCGATGTGTGGAGCTCCGGCCTGGGCAGCTGCTGTAATATTGCCCTGGGGGAGATTTAGGGCCAGGCAAGGACAGGGGCCGCGCCCAGAGAAGATTCACTGAATGGAAGATGAGCAATATGCCTTCACATATCACTTCCATGGGACAGAAGCTCCATGAATCCATTAGAACTTCTGAAATCTGGTCCTGATAAGCATATTTTCTGTGTAATGAAATATGAGGTTTTGTCCGCACACACACAATACATTTTTAAATGTGTCTGAATATAATATACAAAGATTATGTGCATGTTAATACCTGGTCCAGCTCATCAGAAAGGGCAATGCCTGGAGGGAAAAGAAAAGCACTTCAAATACAGAAGAGAAAAATATCTCATCTGGTTTATCATCCATGTGCTAAACTCGTGACATTAGCAGCTTCTTCTCAGGATCAACAGTGACATTTGACACAAACATGGAGACTACATGCTATATTACATACATACTAGGGATGTAACGATTAATCGTAAGGCAGTTAAAAATCGATTCATAGGTACCACGGTTCACATCGATGCTCTGAAAATTGAATCGCAGTACTTTTTTTAAAAAAGCAGAGGGCGCTATATATTAATCCTTCCAGAAGCGGACGTGACGGGCGGAATCTGCTACTATTTTCTTTCTGGCCGCTATTTACTGTTAAACATGCTCATAAATGATTCATTACCCCTTTAGCACCGAAAGAATATCTGTAATATTACGTGAATATTTGTAAAAGTCACGTTTTTCTATTAGCTCTGTCTGCTAGCATAGCTTCTCTTCTTCACTGGTGGAATAACTGCATGCCAACCGACCACTGGGTTACCAGCGCCCTCTGCTGGTCTAAACAAATATCTGACGTAAATACAGTAAAATGACTGTTTTTTTTTTTTAAAGTCCAATTGTTAAGGCACAAAATACATTTTCAGTTGCACTTTTAAAAAGAAAAAGAACTATTATGCAGTTTTGAATTGTTTACTATAGAACCAGAATTTAAATTAATAGGTTTCTTCTTCATTTGTATTATTCCTTTATGTATTTCATTCAAGTTAAATTTAGTTAAATTGCATCATTTTGCATAATTTATCAAGGGATTCTTTTGACAATGAAAAATAAAAGGAAAATAGTACAGTATTTTCCCCAAAAAAAAAAAGGAATATTTTTCAGTCATTTGTCAACATTCCCATTTTGTAAAATAAATCGTGAGAAAATTGTATCGTGAACCCAGTATCGTGAATCAAATCGTATCGGGAGTTGAGTGAATCGTTACATCCCTAATACATACATATATATAATACACATGATTGTGATCAATGTGTTGTAAACATGCAGAAGCCACTCACTGCGCGACAGACTCTCCAAGGCTTTTCCCAGTTTTTTACTCTCCTGTAAAATGTGGTTGAGCTCATCAAAGTCCCGGCTCTCTCTCCAGTCCCAGGACGGATACTCGGTGGATCTCGGCACTGCATAGCAGACGCACAAAAAACACAAATTTACTAAAATTATTAAACTTTTGGTACATATATAATCAGAAATAGTGAGCAAACATACAAAGAAGTTATTACACATTTTTAAATTTAATCTTTTTATTGAATTTAATTTAATTTAGTCGCACAATTTATCGTCCAACTTCAAACTAATAATTTTCATCATGACGAAAAGCATCATTCATGAAATTCTGCGTTGAAAAACATGGACACAATCCATCCATTACATTTCAAATGGGCTTTTTTGCCTTTTGTTTGTAATTAAAAGTGTTGTGACAAAAACCCACTAAAACAAACTATTTCCTTATAGAAAATAAAAAATAAGAATTAAACAATCTGCACATTTTTGTCCCAATATAATTCTCAGTCTTAACGCTAACAAAGCTACAAACAATATAACTCAATGGGTTTAATAGACAATTCAAACAGAACACATTCTATACCCATCATGCTTTGCTTGCTATGCAAGATGGCGACCACCTGGTTCCTTAACTGGAAATAAGGCTCATCTTATAAAGACAATAATGGTTTTTTTCCATGTAAGACTGTTTTCCCAGCACAGATTCTCTAAAAAGTACATTTAGCAGCTTTTAAGCCAAACTTTAACATGTACTGTTTAATTAATCAGGTATTATTAATATTTCTACACCATGAAAAGCACTTTCTAAATTGCACCCCTTTGCACACAAAGTGGGGCAATAGGGCACCGTTAAAATTGGACATTTATGGGACCTCCATTGTGACTGTTCAGGACAAGAATTAGCTTAAAACCTATTTATATCAATGAAGAAGCACTACATTTAATCTTATTTATCATCATTCATTCTTAATATGACCCTCATTAAAAATGCATTGATGCATCAGCGCTACAGATTGTTTCCAAATAAAAAAAAAACTTAATAGTGCATTTTTATTTATTTTTTTATTTATGATTTTTATTGAAGAAGGGACAGTACATATCAATGAACATTCAACAAATGTAAATATGTCAGATTATAGCCATAGGCTAATTTCACACTTAACAATAAAACAAGGCGAGACACAAACTCATATACAAAAGGATTTCATACAGGACAAGGAACATAGTGATAATAAAATACAGTAATTTTACATTTAAATGGAACACTGAGATCAGAACAACTACACTATCAAGGAAATGGACAGGACGCTTAAAGCTATTGTCAGAAAACTGAAAGCCATATAAAATGTTATTGTCTGTTGGTGACAGGTATAGGTTTATTTCCTTTGCTTCGACTGTATTTTGAGAGTAGGTGCAAAAAAAAAAAAAAAAGCACTATACAATATTCAATGTGACTCTGGGACATGCACAGGAATTCTGTTGTATCTGTTCTTTTTTTGGCACGTGCATATGGCAATAAACTTGATTCTACCATTCTACTATTCTATGCCACCTAATAAAGCACTGATCTCAGTGGCCTAAGGCAAGCCAACAGTGAGTGTCACTCTCTTTGATTAACAGAATGACTCACACATGAGCTGCAGTGTCGACAGGACATGCTGCCCTCTGGCCCAAACGCCTTTCCTTTATCATGAGGTTCTGATTCCCTAGTATTTAAACAATACATCCTGAGACAAAACGCTGCTTACAGTATGACGGTACTTGTATTTAATCTAAAGAATTTAATATTTAAAAAAATAAATAAACAAATATAGTGTATCATCAGTAGGGATGTAACGATTCACTCAACTTCCGATACGATTCGATTCACGATACTGGGTTCACGATACGATTCTCTCACGATTTATTTTACAAAATGGGACTGCACACAAATGATGACTGAAAAATATTCCTTTATTTTTTTGGGGAAAAAAAAAAAATAGAAAATACTGTACTATTTTATTTTTCATTGTCAAAATAATCTCTTGATAAACTATTCAAAACAATGCAATTTAACTAAAAATAAATCTTGAATGAATTAAATAAAGGAATAATACAAATTAATTTTAAATTCTGGTTCTATAGTAAACAATGCAAAACTGCATAATTGTTCTTTTTTTTTTAAAAGTGCAACTGAAAATGTATTTTGTGCCTTAACAATTGGACTTTGAAAAAAAAAAAAAAACAGTAATTGCACTGTATTTATGTCATATTTGTTTTGACCAGCAGAGGGCGCTGGTAACCCAGTGGTCGGTTGGCGTGCAGATATTCTTGCAGTGAAGAAGAGATGCTATGCGCTAGCAGACGGAGCTAAAAGAAAAACGTGACTTTTACAAGTATTCACGTAATATTACAGATATTGTTTCGGTGCTAAAGGGGTAAGGAATCATTTATGAACATATTTAAGAGTAGAAGGCGGCCAGAAAGAAAGTAGTAGCAGATTTCGCCCGCCGCCTACATTTCTGGACAAGAGATGGCTATATAGCTGCTGTTTAAAAAAAGTACTGCGATTCAATTTTCAGTGTATCGATGTGAACCGTGATACCTATGAATCGATTTTTAACTGCCTTACGATTAATCGTTACATCCCTAAACATCAGTGAAACTATAATAATTTTCACTGCATGTGAACTAGATACTATATAAAATGCATGAGTGCTAGCTTGCACACAATCGTAAATAAAATCAGATTCATATATAACAGCACCATTTGCAGCATTTGTCCCTTCAACTGTCTTTGTTTACCCTAACTAAGCTGTTTGGCATTGCAGCAACTTGAACAACAGAGCAAAATGTTGCTGCCAAACGCAAACAAGAAATCAAAAAAAAAAATATTTGTTTAGTTGGAGCAAAGCTGTTTGTTCTTTCTCTGTGTGTACTGCAGCAAAGTGCTGCACTTTATCCTAATAGCTTGGATCGGAAGTTAAAGATTCAATTCTGGTGAGATGTTCTCATATCCGTTAAGATTAAGAAGAATCAAAAATCATTAACCCTCAGAAAACCACAGGAAACTACATGCCAATAATCAATAAAGAAGAAGAAGATGGTATAGTATAGATCTGATTAGTCCCTCCTATCTCCTATCCACTTTTCCTTAAACCCTGTAAGTGTTTAAGTGGATAAGGAGCTTTCAAATTCTATAAAAGCTAAGGAAAGGAGGTTCAATGCTTCCTTCATAACCTCCTTTAACCTAGGAAACACTGATGCATCCTTTACCAAAGTAGATGAGATAATGCTGTCCCACAATTCCTTACGGCAACAACATTTAAAGGGACATACTCATCTGAGCTTTTACAGAAACTCACGATGAAAAAAGGATCAGAGACATTTTTAGCCATTTTCATTCTTTGTGCGGTTGTACATGTGTATGCTACAATATTATGTAAGCCTATATCTTGCATAAATGTAACAATTTCATACATATTTTGGATTAAAGTTGATTTCTGAGTGGAAGGTAAGTGTGAGCGACCATTCTCAATGTGATGTTCTTTTAGTTTCACTTTTGTTCCTTGTAGCCTCGAAGCCTCTTTTCCTTTGATTTACATTCAAACCTTGTGATATTTAAGATGATATCAGCGGTTAGAGGCACCCCGTCCACCGAACTAGACGACACGTATCTAAGAGCTAAAATGTCTGTTTGAATTGCTATTGAACAATAGATTTTCTATGGTACGACAAGAGGATATGTAAACCCTGATTGGCTGAAATCTTCAAAACAGTGATGAACAAATATGTTATGTGTATTTGAAGGCTAATATAAATTATTTAAAAGTTATTTCTGACCCAACAGCTTTAGACCGATGGGTCACACATCGCTTTGACACTCTCTTAATTTCTCCATCTGCTCTCCTTATTTCCCTGTAGCCCCAACACCCAATTTCTCTTCTTCTTGAGCACCCACAGCCTAAAATAAAACTGGCCTGGCAGTGACTGAGCAGAATGTTGAATTATTAAACTGGCCTATGGCCCCTCGCGCTCTCGACTCGACCCGTTCTCACCGTTCATGGTAACGTCACACAGCTAAAGTTATCTATTTTACAAACTTCACAGAAATGTTTCCAACAGAAGCAGATGTGCCTCTATTTTAATGACTGGAGAAAGTGTGTGAAACTATTTTACTTCAGGGTGTGCGGCCGTGTCCAAAAAGTACTTCCTTGAACTCATTTGCAGGGCTGTGGGAGGCTGAAAGGAGGTCAGTGGAGTGTGCGCTGTGACTAACTTTCATTTGGTGTAATTATTTCAAATTAGAAATGGTGATTAAAATCATTGGAGTGCAAAAAATTGGAAACACGCATAACATTACAGGTACTGAAACTCTGCTGCTTTATATAGTGAGGTGGATTTGGAGCGATTTTAATGATCAAAAAACACAAAAAAACAGGAGTTTACTCACAGGACTTTGATTCTGGTGACGGTGGAGAGATACTCGACACAGCCAGATCACTCTTTGATTTTTTCGGCTTCTTGGGGTGAATTTGCCA
The DNA here is from genome assembly GCF_900634775.1 of Gouania willdenowi. Taxonomy (NCBI): domain Eukaryota; kingdom Metazoa; phylum Chordata; class Actinopteri; order Blenniiformes; family Gobiesocidae; genus Gouania; species Gouania willdenowi. Next base: position 18,122,967 of record NC_041063.1, on the reverse strand, counting down.
CGGCTTCTCATAGTTGCTGTTTTCCTTTCGACTGTGTTTGTTTTCTATTAGAAAACACAAGCACAACATTATTTTCGGTACAGTTCTTTTTGCTCCGCCGTTATATTTAGGGATGGTTAATGCAAAACTACCACAGCAAAAAAAAAAAAAAAAAAAAAGAAAAAAAAAAAAAAAAACCTGAACAAATGTTCTTGTTTGCATGTAGATTTTCACGTGTGGGTACAAACCTGGGGAGCTCTGTGCCCACAGTGCTGCGGAGCCTGACAGAGCTCTGTGTAGCTTGGCGGGGCTGTTCTGCTTGGTCTGCAGGTGATCAATGAGAAAAGGGATTGGATGGTCTGGAGTCTCAGTTATCAATTTGGTCATCAACTCCTACAGGAGCAAAGTAGAGCAGAGAACTATTAGATGAAATAGGCACAATTAAAGGAGTGACAAAGGAAGCAGCTTTTACACCACTGCAGTGTTTCTTTCAGAGATTTCTTCTTTCACAAGGGACAGAGTGAAAAAAAAAAAATAGTTGACACATACCTGATGTGCAGTTATTGAAGGACATACCAAGCTAGTACACAATGAAACAAGCCTGTCCATTTAATCACAAATGAACACATTCCAAAGCCTTAGAAAGAATGGACAACATTCAAAAGACAACATGTAATGTGTTTGTTTCAATCAATGACATGAGACAAATGCAGAAAGTCATCAACCTCTGATGTCAAAACTATACAAATAAGACTATAAAACTGTTGGTATTTTATTTTATTTTTTCCCAAAACAAATATGTGCCTTTTTATTTACAAAAGAAGAAGAGGGAGCATAAAAAAGAATTACTTTGACTTTCGAATAACTTTATTTATGAAACACTTTCTTTAACTGTCAGATACTGATTCCAAAATAAAAATGGGGGTTACCATACACGAGGTATTATTGATTAAATATTACAGAAAGTCACACACACACACTAAAACTTCACAAATTGTACTAAAAATTCACCAAAGACCCATCCTCCCCCAGTGAAGGAAGGAAGGAAACGTTCTGTGTGCAGAATGAGCTATTAAACAAATGTTGCCTGTCTTGACCAATGATGGGATTGGTTAATAAAGCCTAGGGACCACATGTGATTTGTAATAATTGCGGAGATTGTCTGTGACTTTAATCCCGTGTGAATCGGCCATGTCAGTAATTTGTAAAGTAAAAATTCCCCCGCAAATGACCTACTATATTTTGCTGAACTCCGAGGTCCTGTAATAATGCTAATCCAATGCGAATAGGCATCGCTGTGATTTGGACAGAAATGGGCGGGATCTGATAGTTGTTTTGCGTGCACATATGTGCTCATAATCGATATCAGTACGAGGTAAACTCAGACCGTGACACCGGGACACATGTTTATTTACATTTGGCGAAGAATGGAGGCTGCATTAGAGTGTTTAGAAAACCTTTTGGATCAGCAAAACCTTATCGGCCCGTAACGTATGGCAACAGAAAGAGAAGGAGCAATATCAGAAGCAAATGGTGAATCACGTCGTGCTTTGCACTGTGTGGTAAGAATCGTTTTTTTTCTGTTTGTAGCCTTCTATTTGACACAGCCGGCTAGCGCTAGCAGTAACACAGCACCGAGCTGTGGTCAAAAGCCTGCAAAGTTGTTTTAACATCCACTCACACACTGTTTCACGTTTTCAGATGTCCGTAAATTTCAGCAAAATCTCAGGCTTCGGTTATCCCGTACGTTGGGGGGTCATTTATTTATTACATGTGGTCCCTAGGTAAAACTAATCCTGTGCGAATAGGGCTTAAGATACTACATTACTTTGTTAAATGACTAAATACAAAGAAAAAAAAAAAAACTTTGTGGAAGATGTAAAATGAATAAATTCAAGCTATTACTTATCGATGGTGTGAATTTTGGAAGTGGGCTTGTAATCGGAGGGTCACCGGTTCAATTCCAACCTGGGCCATCATGTTGAGCAATTCTCTCAACCCTAACTGCTCGTGTTTTATGTTGTACTTTGGATAAATGAAACAATATTGTAATAGTAATGTAATCTTGATGACTGTCAAGCATCCATCCAACAACAGAAGGGTTGGGTTCTACTTCAATAAAAATGTCAATTAGGTGATTCACTGTCCATTCTTGTACAAATACAAAAAGAAAAAGAAAGAAAACTCTTCCACAGAGTTGTTGATAGTGGCACAAACGTCTCTTACTTTTTGTAACTTTGCAGCCAATGACAGAAGTTCAAATTTGGGGTTTTGGATCGAGTTTCGTGTGCTGGCCTGACATGATAGAGATTGAACTTTCTTTGGCCAGTTTAAACCAGTTAGAGCAGCTGAGGCTGACTTCAAAATGACTGCTGCAGTGAAGCAAAAAGTGCATCGGTGGACTGCAGTAAATTGGCCGCAATGTATAGAAAAATGTACTGTACGTGAGTGAGTGAGTGAGTGCATGTGTTAGTGACCATTTGTTTTTGTGCGTACGGTAGCCACAATCCCTTTTACCAGAGCAAATCAAGAACCCATATGTTTTAGCAGCTGCCATACGTGTCCTTGTTTGCATCTACATGTATGTGCATGTGTGTGTGTTGCAGTTAGAGGGGAGGGACATGACAACAGCCTGTGTGTGTGTGTGTGCTAGCTGGCTAGCCTTGGCTGCATTGAGTGTGCTCTGAAAGCTAATCAGGTAATTGGTCGGGGGATGGGGGGGGGGGGGGGGGGGGGGGGCGTTCCTGCCTGCGATCAGTTTCTGCAGTAACTCTGACAGCTTTAGGGACAGAGTGGGAGGAAAAGGGAGCGACAGAGAGATCTAAGGTTTCTCTACGAACCACAGGTTCAAACACCAATGACAGATACTTCACAATGAAAGATGAAGAAATGTGAGCTTCATTTTCCCAGCCTTTCAGTCACTGATACACACCAGACCTCTGAATAAAATCAAGATGATTCACATGATCTAGTAAACATCTTGAATGTTTCTCAGATTTCTGAGCACAAGCACAGCTGTCCAGTGTACATGGCTTGTCTGTGTCTGGCACTAGGCAGAAGTTGTAATCACTTGTGGTAATTGAACCAACATATCAACAGGAAGTCTGGAATGAAATCAGTAGTTTGTTTAAACTGTAGTGTTTTTGGGAGTCAAGGATTTGTAGGAGTTGATCGCCAGCGTAGTTAAACAAAAACAATTAGATTTTGATTTGCCAAATGGCAAATGTCATGATTGCCTCGCCTTATGGACTCTAGAAATATATTTATCCAGATCGTGAGCGTGATGTAAACTATAATGAGCTTCAGACTGAATGCAGGACCATGAGGGGACTTCTACAATCTGCCCACGCCTGTACTGTACCACACACACTGCTGCGTGGACAAATATTGATTCCTCCTCCTCCTCCTATAGAGTGCATTACTTCCCATGTGACACAAGCTTTTTGAATGAGCCTTGGGTGTTCCTTTGTGTCCTTCTTAACCTTTAATACTTTTTTTTTTTTAAAGTCAAAGAGAGATTCAGTTGTACTTTCACCTTTGAATAGTTACGTTACTATATTTGACATGTTACATTTCATAGGCAATAATATGTTATTTATTTAACAGATTTATCAATGTCAAAATGAAATAAGATGTGATTATGTTGATACATTTTTATTACATGTTTTCCTCCAAAGCAACTTTCAAGGTAGTTTGAATAGTGTCATCTCATCCTTTTTGCATGTATGGTACAACCTGGATGCAACTCTGTCACAGATTGAACAAACAGCCTGGGAGCAACAGCAGGAAACCGACAAATTGCTCTAAGAGGCAACGCGACATGTCAGAAAACATTGGCCCTTCTTCAATTCACTTTGAATCGTCCTAATTACATCAGCATCTCTATCTTAGTTTGGAGCTCAAGTGCTCTTCAAAAAGGCCAACAGGTGACATGAGGAACCGAGCCCAGTGGTCACTATCTGTGCTAATCTGTCGTGGCTCGTGGTGGCAGATATCAGCATGCTTCAGGCTGTTTCATTCGGTCGCCCAGTAATTGACAAGCTGACAGGCAGCCAAGAGACACCCGCGTCCTTGGAAGCTCTCAAGGACTCTCCCCTCAGGACAATGACAGCGATGCTCTTGCTGATGCTGCAGGGCATGATGTTCTTCAACTTAATAAAATCACAAAAAAGTCTGATAAAGAGAGGAGAAGGATGGTCTCTGGAGCATAAGGACAGCCATGTTGCCATTATGGTGAATCTTCTTTACAAGTTGTTTAAATGTAGAAGGTGGATGGATCGACATGATGTCTCTGATTAGCTCGATTGGATTTAGGTCGACAAAAAGCCTCCCCAGACTATCACTGACCCACCACCAAACCACTCATGCTGGAGGATGTTGAAGGACTCGGAACATTAATCATGGCGTCTCCAGACTCCAGACCACATGCTCAGAGTGAACCTGCCCTCATCCATGAACCCCGCATACCATCATACCAACCTCATAGAGTCAGTTTCTGCTAACACTAGTGATAAACTGGCAAAAGTGACAAAAACTCAGCCAGAAAGGATGAGGACAGAGAAATGGTCTGTGGTCTTTCTAATTGCCAATGGTGTTGCATTGTGTTGTTTAAGTGTTACCTTTATTTATTTAGTGGTTTAGACTGTTATTAGAAATGATGTCCTCCTTAATTCATTGTTCTAACTAATTAAAAGAGATTATGGTCTTTTATTTTGAAAAATCTTTGGAGTGCAGTCAATTCACACTTCTAACAATAGCGGCAATCCATTTTCTTTTTCCCACCACTGTGCATTTTTGCGTGTTCTCTGCAAAAAGGTGTCAAAAGTTGAGCATTTGAAAGTTTTTCTCAGTAGATTAGTTTCTCAGTCAATTAACTCTGTTTTCCATAAAATCTATAAGGTTACTGAATCGTATATTACCTCACTCTATAACTTCACCACCTGTTGTACAGTTTGTTTTACTGTTAAACGTATTTTTTGACAATGCCCTGATATTCTTTGATATCTTATAGGTTTAAAGATTTAGGAAGATATACATATTCCTTCATTCATGTTTAGACTTAATATAGATTAATGGTGTCTCAAGAAGTGTTGTGATAATATATAAGATACATATAATTTACAGGAGATGAAAAAATGTCTCGTCCTTGTTTTAAAAAAATAATAAAAAAAATAAATAAAAAATCTGGTAACTTTATTTTTGCAGCCATGATTCTTGAAGTCTCTTTAGAAAAACCATTTCCTGTGCACCAAATCTGAGTAACTGCCCTTCTTTTAAGTACTTTATCAATAAAAATAAAAAATAGCAACACAAAGTCATCCCTCAGGTTATTTAGGGTGACATCTGTATATTCTTTTACAAAAGAGCCATACACAAGAAAAGGTCATTGCTGGGTAAAAGAGAACTATGTCATGAGCCACTTTAGGTGAAGACGAGCAGGGAGAGAAGCCACTGGAAGAGATCCAAGCATTGAGTAAGCAGGAAGGCTGGAGCAGAGGGGATGATGTAGGGGAGAAAAGCGTGACACATGCAATGTCACCTGAATAGGAAGGAGGCACCAGTAGCATCCGTCACATGAACATGGTTTCATTTAGTCAAGGTGTCACATGTGTCACGGCCGCCATCCGCTGGAAGGGTGCCAAGTTGCAACCCCCCCCCCGAAAAAAAAAAATTATGATTATAATCATTTAAACGTGAAACACACCCTTTACAATCACTGTACATTTCTCACCTAATTAAATATTAATACAAAAAAATCCATAACTATAAAATGGATACAAACGACACGTGTGTATATTTGCTTGTTCATCCTGAAAAACACACTCACGTCATCGTTCGTCAACAGCTGAGCAAATATAGAGTAACTTTCACCACAGAATCAGCTCTCTCCAACAGCCTGCCTGACTTATCAGTTACAACCAGCAGCCTGTGGCCACTAAGCGCACATCATAACTTTATTATCATGCACCAAAGCCCTCTGCCTATAGTCGACTCACTGAAACACAGTCTGACCTGCTTGCTTCCTGCTGCACGCTCCAATTCCTCCTCATCGTGGGCTTCACTCTTCCTCACACTGACTGATCTCTAAGATATCCCACACAACATTCTCTACTTCCTGGAGACGATAACCTGCCTCCAAACTGTGTGCACAGCTGTCAAGCTTTCGGCAACTACTCCCGGCCTGAAACGAAGCTTCATTCATCCACACATGAGCACATATCGGCCATAATCACACCTGAAGCCAGCAGATAATTCAAACAAAAAAATACATATCTGAGAATAGAGTAATATACTGTATTTGTAAGTTTATTTAGTCAAATAACATGTCAATAAAACCAAATACAGCTTTAGTTCTCGTGTCACACTGCACAAAAAAAAAAAGACATGACAAAAGCTACAACATAGAGAGAGTAAACCTCCACTACTGTATCTACAGTATGTTTCAGATCTATATCTCACCAAATTATATTTGAATCTATTCAGAACTTTTTGAGATATCCTGCTAACAAACATTAACGTTAACAGAGACACGAACGGACAAACGGACAAAAATTTTCTTCTTGGCGGAAGTAAAAATAGACATAAATGAAGCCATTACATACAGTATGTGTAGTGTTAGTAAGTTTTCACTAAGATGTGAATGACTGAAAAAAACTGTATATAAGAAGGTTCTGACCAACAAAACAAAGAATTGTATAAAACATGTACATGAAAGACTACAACCCTTTCGTACTTTGATGTTTTTTCTGTCATTGTGAAGCACAATTCACCAAGCATTGGATTACATTAGACTGCTGTGCTGTGTAGTTGAAATGGTAACTTGTCAGTGATTGTAGCCTTTAGAACTAGTCTAATGAGTAACCCTACTACAGTTCCACAAAAAGCAGAAAGAAACAAATCATAATATACACGTTGCAGTTAGAAATTGGTTAGAAATGCTATATTTAAAATAAAAACTAGACTTTCTAATAGTTAAGAAGGTAAACACGGTCCATAATATCCAGGTAACACAAAGTTAAACAACAGCATTAAATATATACAACACTGTTACTTGTTTTGAATCATATAGAAAAGTGAAACCCTGAGCAAACATTTGACGCCAGCACTGTAACACTGTGTGTGCTTCATAGTCAGAAGCACACACAGTGATTTGTTCTATATGTAACAAAAACAAAGATTATTCCCAGTGTATTTAAAGCCATAAAAACGTGCTATAAACTATTGTATTTAAGGGTGATTGCAGTGGGCACATTGCTGCACTGATACGGAAAAAACCTGCAGTGAACTGCTAATAATGCAAGTGACAACTAAATCCAGTAAATGCGATGTGAAACCAGCAGATCAATAGGTTAGGCAATACACACACGGGTGTTTCTGGCTGACCTTCTAACTAGTTGCAGGTATGCTCTGTTGAGCACGATAGAAGAACCATACGGCCCACGAAGTCGGAGGGGAAGGTTTTCCACATGGACAACTTTACAGAGGATTCCATAGGGAAGAGAAAAGTCTTTATAACCATCAGTAGCAACAGCAGCGTCACCATATCGTTAATTGTTTGGGATCTCTCCTTTTGCCTCTGGATGGGAGGAAAATGGGAGAAATGATGTTATTGAATGGACTGCAGACCTGTCAATAGAACAGATGGTCATAGCCCACATCTGTCATATACAATACATAGCATTGTGACATTATGGAACTACAGTAAGTCTGAGTTCCTTACATAAAGCAACTCAAAGAAATACAAAGCCTAGTGTGAATGATCCTGGTACCGTTGTTCCAGATAACAGCCAGTATCTGGCAAAGAGGAGATGTGGCTGTTGGTGGAGTTTTGGCTCTTGTTTTAAGACAAATCAGTCGCACCACATGACATTTTTTAGGCCATGGCAATTCATTGACATGGGATAAAACACAATAAAAATCTCCTAATTTCAAGACTTGACAAAGGGATGAAAAAGTTGGTTCCAAACCTCCAACGCACGTCAGTAGAACCTTGACTGACCATAACAGCCGCTGGTATTAAAACAACACACATTCCTCTTTAGATCATGATTTTCGATGTTGCTCCAAACACTCGTATCGTATGTTGTATGAATCCATCTATTTGGAGGCCTTCCAACTGGTTTCTTGCACTCATGCGATTACCACCCGATAACCGAGCAACATGTCCAGCCCATCTGAGCTTCAGCCTTCTATATTTGGTGATGGTGTCTACCATGCTGGACTTTCGATGACAGGTTTAGCCAAGACTTGAAGTGAGAAATGAGAATCATTTGACAAACTGGCAAAGATCTTAAGAGAACAGCACTGAATAAAGCTGTGAGGAGGTGTCTTTGTTTAACGCCATTCTCGACCTGCACCTTTACAGGTGAACAAACGTTTTAGTGGTACGTTGTAGGGGTTGAACGACTTCATCATTTTAAAGGTCGACTTCATGTCGACTAGTTGATGACGTCACCAAGAACCCAAGCCGAGCCGAGTGGCAGCCGTTGTGCCAGAATCTGTGACCCAAATACAATCCCAGTTACAATCCCTGCGACTTCTCGGCGGACATTTACTCCGTTTGTAATTCTTCTCCAGTCTGCATTTACTTCACCCACCGGAGAGCTGAGCAGGGGCACTAGGACCCTCGTTTGCTGTGTTGCACCGCCATCTTGGGCAAAAGTCGGGAACTGTGACTAGTCGACGTCAAGCGGACAGAGTTGCGAGACGACACTAAAGTCGACTAGTCTGTTCAACCCCTAGTACGTTCTGAATTCAATTCTTGATTAGTTGAATATATCGCATTTTGACTCCTTGCATCTCCAATGACTTTGCTACTATGTTGATCTCAATGCGAAAAGTGGTCATCCGAACTCCTTATTGGACACTTTTGAAACCGAACGCAAAGTCTGATACCTGCATGAACTCAGTATATCAGTGGTGCACAGTTAAAACAGAGGTTTGTTAAAGTAACTCACACACCTAATCTGGTTTTGAGCTAAAAAACAAATAAATGAAAGAATGCATTGCACATATTCTATCTCAGCTTAGAGATGGAACATGAACACGACTGGTACTAAAACTCCACCTCACTGCAGGGTGATACAGAAAAAGTTCACTGTTCCAATAAAAAACAATTAGATCATGTGATGTGTGACTTTGAGATCGCAGCGGGAGGGAACGTCAGAGCCGGGTTTAGTCTCTGCAGATGAAAGTGGAAACTGCACCATTTTGGTCAAAAGCTGGCTAACAAACAAACTTCCTCCTACAATCAAAAAGACTCATATTTTCCAACAAATAAGAATTGTAACAATAAAAGAGTATAGCACACCACAGAGCTGTGATCCACTTAAATATACAAGTATGTTTTCCACTATTCAGAATCAGAAATGTTTCTAATGGCCATGTACAGTTTTAAGGACAGTACAAGGAATTTGTCTTGGTAGTTGGTGCACAAAACAAACAACAACAAAAAATAAAAAAAAACAAAGAACAAGCCAGCAACAATAATAACAATAATAATGATAAATATAAAGGATGAGGGATAAATAAATGATAGATAGAGAATAAAGGATAAATAGGATAAATATAAATATATATATATATATAAGTCTTTTACTTAGAAAAGCAGCTACATTCAGGTCTTATCACAGAGAATAAATGAGTCCTGATCTGTGTAACACACACACTTTAGTGCTGCAGCTGCGTCTATGAGAACAGAAGAGTGTAAATTACTCTCAGGAAGGTTGTTACACATTAGGACGTAGAAAAACCCAGAGTGGTAGTTTCCAAACAAATCACATTTACCGTAAATTGGCTCCATTGCTGTTTTGTATTTAAATCAGAGAGTAATTCTATAATGAAGAACCTCTTGGTCAGACACAGAGAGACAATCAATAGCAACACTGATTGGGATAACCAAGTACAGAATATTGATCGATGAATGGAAGTGCAGTAAATAAATATCCATCCATCCATCCATCTATGCATTGTGAAGGTCACAAGCGCAAACACACTTTCACATTAAGATCTTGAATATAACAATTTCAAAATAAAACAATTTAAAATTAATAGGAAAAAGTGAACAGAGGATTGCATAATGTTAAAGACGTCATTCAATGGAAAATTGTGCATTATTTTTACATGATCAGGAAGACCTTAAAGCTGACTTTAGGCATGACTAGGATAACTTCATCACAATACAAACTAAATTATATATATATATATAGAATCTACTACACAAGATTGTTATTGTTTGTTTTTATTTTTGTATTATCCTATTGAGTTAAAAACGGCATACCCAGAGTAAGTATGTACAGTTAAGTATGTCCAGAATTAAAGTGAAATAAATGCATAGTTACTTTTCCAACTGCATTTTTTTGGTCCGTTTCACTTACCAAAAATATTGTTTTGTATAGGTATCGCGAGCCCAATATCGTCAGTGGTTATGTATCATATTGCAAGCGTATCATCCCACCACCATGTGAAACTGATACCTTTAAATGTAAAATTAAGCATGACTTTATTTACTCAACACTAAGTCAAAAATGTATTTTACCGACACAGAATCGCAGCGGTCAGAGAAGACTCGAGGCACATCGCGGTCAGGTTCATAATACAAGTCTGATACTACAGTACACGCAGCCTATTGGTTTATTTAGCGACTGCAGAGCCAGTGATAATAAAAAAAAAACCAGTTTTGTTTTCACACAGAGTGAAGGGAGCACAAAGAGAAATCAGTGGCACGAACACAACTGAAGTAATAATGTTTAATGTAAAGGTTAGAAAAGTTGGCTCCTCATAAAACATTCAAACATGGTTCAGCTGAATCTCTCACCTATCGTTATTTGAACTTTCAGTGTTTGGTTTTTGACGATATCTTGAGTTATTAGAACGACTAATGCTATAAATATTAAATGGCTTGGATCTATTTAGTGCGAAGAGTTTTGCTGAAGCCTTCAGCGTCTTTCTGTGCGTTAGCTCTGTGGTGGAAACCCAGCTATAGAAACACCAGATGAGCTACTGCACATAACTTCACAACCGCAGGTATCAGGTAGTTTGGAAAAACCTCACTGTAGTAGGAATACTACGGGTAGTGAATTTTTACCTGCGCCAAGGAGGCCATATTTTCACTGGCGTTTGTTTGTCAAAAGCACGTAATGGATTTCGACAAAAGGGAGGATTCCATAATATTTAGGATGGAATTTTGAATAATATACTGATTCAGTTTGAAAAATCTAGATATCCTTATCGTTCATTATTGATGAAATTTCCAAAATTCCTAAGACCAATTTACAGGTTGGTTCTTCATGTAGTTACATCTGTATCAAATCCAGAGTGCACATTTCATCACACATTGAAGAATGGGGGTACCCATTTGGACCAACTGTATAGTTATTAATGAGGACAGAAATTGAAAGTGTCTATTCGTACGGTTGCCGTACGGACAACCCCTGGTGCTATTGGTACATTTACCAAAGTACACGTACGTAGCGTCTTAGGGTTAGGGTTAGGTTATAACCCTATATCGCAACAATTTTTAGGTTTACGGTTAGGTTTAGTCTTAGTCACATGACCTAAACTGGCCAATGAGGGGCGCTGCCTACAGATAGAATGTCGGTATATTGATACGGCAACCGTACGGGCAGCCACTGCCATAGAACTTGTGCTCTCTGAATGCTCTCGTTTGTCTATAAGGTGTGTGAGTTGATGTAAAGCAGCAAACGTGAATTTTAATGTCTGGACCTTGGATCTCTGTAAGGATGTAAACTGTGACGCTTATGACGACATTAACACGATCTTGGGCTTTGTTTCACCCTTTTGTTTGAGGCATTGTTTCTTGGTTGCTTCTTTTCAGCAGGACAAAGTGCTTTAAGTGACCTGAAAACTAAGTAGGCCTGAATTAAACAGTTGGACGTGCAGGACATAAAAAATAAATAAAAAAACCTGATCAATGAAGACTAGGATCTAAAGATCTGCTGCTATGGGTTCTGGTGGAGTCCAACACCTTCATTATCTCAGCTCAAGAAATCCTGAATAGTTACAAGTGACCCATGGTGGATGGCTGTGCTGATCAGAATATAAAGCCTGTGTTTGATCAGATCCGTCTGTGTCCACTTGGCTTTGATCGACTGTAATTGTCACATAAAGGAGACACTGTGTGTTCTGAAGTGACACAAAGTCATGGAAAGCACGGGCAGAGGAGCGGAGGTGTGCATGTGTGTGTTCGTGTGTGTGTGTGTTAGGGGCTTGATTGGAAAAACAAACACACACACACACAGAGGCCTGTCCTGTCACTCTGTCCATCAGCTTTAGCCTTAGAGGACTTTAAGAGGACTCTGTCCACGGTGCTGAAACAACATCACCAAAATATGCTCGACATGCACTTCATGTTTTTTGCATCCACATGTGCAGCCGAAATGTAGAAGTGAGACGTCAGCACACACGACAAAAATAAATGCCGAGTGCCTTTAATGCCAGCATTTTCACTACTTTGTCATCATGGTAATAATAACGCTGATGTCATTCTTAGTTGAGATGTGTGTGTGTGTGTGTGTGTGTGTGTGTGTGTGTGTGTGTGTGTCTACCTCTCATTCTGCCTGTGCAGCCCACCTATGGGCAATCAATCCAACACCAAACACAGGATGAAGTCATATCCTCAGGGGTCACTTAGATGAGCACACAGATCCAGTGACTGAGAAACACACACACACAGTCTGACAGACAGACAGACTGACTGACTGACTGACTGACTGACTGACTGCTGCTGCTGCTGGATGGTTAAAGCTGCAGTCCTCTGTGGCACATCCAATCCTGCCCCCCAGTCTAATTTACAGCCTGCCTCCCTGGCTCAGCCTTAACTTCACCAAACTGTAACAGGCTGTAGAAATAAGCCATTGATCTCCTGAAATGTAAATCAGTAAAACTAGAGGTTAAAGCTTGGAATTTAAAGGAACAAAACACATCATTTTTGTATTTGTAGAGGGTTATATTTTTAAATTGGGAAGATGTTTTCACTGAGTGCCTCCAGCTGCAACAAATGGATCAATACTTCAGCTCTTTTTTTGCGTAATTACGCACTCACCTCAAACAAGGGTCCAATTTTATTCTTTTCCAGGTACGACTGAATCCTGGACTGTTGTGGAGACGCCATGAAGAAGCAGTTTGTGCGAGTCTGTGGTTGTTCTTCAGCGCTGTGAGACCATGAGGAGCTGCTGGTGTCTTCTTTGGTCCTGGATCACAGACAAATGTCACCGCACGAGGCTTCGCGTTAAGTCCGGAGCAGGCGGCGGTGATCCCGGTTCATAGTGGAGCGGCAGCCCGGGACCGTCGCCTCACGCGCTCTGTGAGGGAGCCAATGGCACCGCAGCTCTGCCCGGTGTTAGTGTCAGCCACGCCCATCTGCGCACCGGGCTCTGCCTGAGCTGCTCAGCAGCAAATATAACAGAACAGAGGAGGAACCAGGGGTGGACAGGGGTGGAACCAGAGGGGTGGAACCAGGGCTGGACAGGGGTGGAACCAGGGATGGACAGGGGTGGAACCAGGGGGTGGAACCAGGGGTGGAACTAGAGGTGGAACCAGGGGGTGGAACCAGGGGTGGAACTAGAGGTGGAACCAGGGGTGGAACTAGAGGTGGAACCAGGGGTGGAACCAGGGATGGACAGGGGTGGAACCAGGGGGTGGAACCAGGGGTGGAACTAGAGGTGGAACCAGGGGTGGAGACGCGCCTGGGAGGAACACCCCCTGCACTACAACAAGAAAACCTACTCCTGATTCAACAAGTTATTGATTAGATATCATTTTAATCAACTTCCAACTAAAATATTATTTAAATGATCATCAAACACTCCTGATCATTAACGATTTAGGAAATAGTCACAGAACTGCTTCCAATATTCAGGATCTTGGTAGTTTTAGTGTGAATCAGTTTTGATGACAAAAAATGTCATCATAGTTTTCTTTGACTACATTTTAAAGTGACAAAAACTAGGCTATGACTAATTTGAATTTTTAATTATAATAATTAATATTTTTAACTTGTGAACAAACAATGTTGGCCTGTGTGTGTGTGTGTGTGTGTGTGTGTGTTTATTACAAAACATTAATACCATCCCATGGCTTTAATAAAAAACAATGAATTAACCCATAGAGTCGACTAAAAGTGATTCTCAACTGGTGGGTCGGGACCCAAAAGTGGGTCGCAGACCTGTACAGGGTGGGTTGTGGACAACTGGTCATGTTGAAACAGTCTTTTATTTTGAAATAAACTATTTATTTGACAGACATGCTGTGAAATGCATCTTGCACAGGAAAGTATATAGATTTATGTTTTAAAAAAGATAATATATATCCTAGATAGCACGCATACGTCTCGGCTTCAGATTGTGGGTCGGCATTCTACTCCTAATGCGTCATTTTGTGTGTGTTTTTCCCCCCGAATCGGTGATACCACTTATAAAATTGTAGAACTGTAAAATGTCACTTGGCTATGCTGCTGAAAATACATGTATGATGATGAACTGTGTCTCTCTTTATTTTGCCGATGTACCCGCGACGTCTACCCAATGAGCAAACGCTCTCCATAATACGTCTCGCCGATGCAACTTCATTCATCGTGTCGACGTCGGCAAGGTGTGTGTGTGCTATCAGGGATGTGTGTTTTTAACAGCATTTAATGACCGTGTCAAATTGTGGGTCTCAGAGTGAGAACCAGTTGAGAACCTCTGGACTAAAATATTAATGTTGACTAAAAGTGGAAAAAGTCCTAATGACTCAAATTTGACAAAAACTAAGTTGCATTTGGTCCAAAAATAATGAGACAAAAACTGTTCAGTAAAATAATCAACTATTTTGTTTTCAGATATAATAGAAACATCTTTGAGCTCCAATGAGTCTGAGTGTTTGGGTTGTTTACGCGACCATAAAGTGAAAAATTAAAACCAGTAACATGTTTTACTCTGTTGAAATGTAGACGTCACATAAATTATCAATAAAGCAACAACCAAATGAAAACTCTTTGAGTTGATGCAGTCTTTACGGGCTGCTGTGACACTAATAATAATAATAATAATTAGAAATAAAGGAAGAAATGCACCAAAAACTAAGAGAACGAGTTGTTGCGTTTAGCCTAAATATTTAGTCAAGTACTAAAGCAAGAGGATTTATATGGTAAATACAGCAAAAAGATGAACAGAACCTTTTTCAGTGACATCAAGGTAGATTTTCCTTTTATGCTTTTTATATATCGTCAGATCAGTGTCGATTTTAGGTTTTAGTCATAGTTTCTGACTAAAATGCAACATAGTTTTAGTCAAAAATTTCTCCTCAACATTTTAGTTGACTAAATCCGTTACAAATATAGTCGACTAAAATATAAAGCACAAGTTTCTGCTTTAAAAAAGAAAAAAAAAAGATTCAACTAACATTTATCATCCTTATATTTATTATTAATGTGTGTAACAAAAGTAGTTTTTATTATTATTTTAAAATAATAATAACAATTATTATGATTGGATACCTTCCAAAAAAGAAACTTAGTTCTGATTGGATTTGGTCCCATGTGAACATTTATAGTTTTGTTTTTTATTAGTTCATGAAAATATCAATATATTTTCATGAAGTTTTCATTCACATGTGTATTTTTTTTTGTTATTTTCACTTCATTAAATATAGTTGAGGGAAATTTTCCGTCAACAAAATCTACTTTTAGGCAGGACGGTTGCCAGATTGGGTGAATCCTTACATTTTGTGTTGGCTTTCAAACATTTTTTAAAGAAAAAAATCAAGCAAAATCACACATTCCTCCAGTAAACTTCTAGTGTCAAACCTTCATTTATTATCTGACGTAAGATCAAGATGACGTCGTGTAAAAATAAGCAAAAAAAAAAAGACTATGCAATGTTATCAGCTTTAATATATTTATATTACAAACTGTATACATTTCAGTGTATGAAGGGGGGAAAACACCGACCCTTATTTGTACATTAATGTTTTTTTTAAAAAAAAACAACAACATACAGCATATAGAAAACATTACAGGAGTGTATTGATGCATTACATTTGTTTGCATTGAGGTGTGCTGCTCATTTATTTTACAATAACTGCTAATATGTCATAAAAACAGAATCCTGAGTGCAGTCAGTATAAAAAACAACAATCTACTTCCAATAGGCTACAATGTGTTAATAATACTGATAAATCAATGAAAATCTTCATACATGTGTGTAACAATCTCAGAAATTCAAGCTGAATTTACACATTAATGAACAATTTGATTAAAATGACTGAGCTAAACTCAAGCAGAATACAAAGTGAAGAGTTTGGGATAATAAGAGAGTAAAATCCTAATCACTGTCCTTTAAAGGGATATTTGGGCCACATTTTGATACAAAAAGCAAGTCATAGTTTGATTTAATATTATTATTATTCAAGGATCTGGTCAGATGTCCCCACATTATTTTATAGGGTGAATTTGGAGCTTAACGTGCACTAAAGTGCTGCAGTGAGGGTTTCTACTATAATTCTGCAACACACACTACTGCACACACACTTTTCTTGCATGTTCACAATTGGACTCCCTTATTTTTCCTTTATCTGAATAACACAAATATCTTAAAATGTATACGTCCCGAATAAAGACAGACACAGCTAATACTAAACATACAATACGGTTCAACCTTCACTTCCTATCATGGATTGTACAGTAAATAAATGCATAAATGATAACAAAGTATAAAAATACTATCTTCTGATTGTATGTACAGATATGGCATGTAATGGCGGATTCAACGGAAACAATGACTGTCTGTCTTTTGGAAGTAACAATAAGTATCACGACTGCACGCTATGACTTTTTCAACGCTTTTCCCTGGAAACGATGCATTATGGATCACCATCTGGAGGAGGCTGGCACAGCTTGTACAACCTGATCGGAAAAAGCACAGAGATTTAATTACAGTGAGTACAAAACAAGCACTTCGAATAAAAGCAGATGCAAATGCAGTGTAGATTATGAATACGATTTTAAAATGCAAGAATAGCTTCATGCGCCCTATTGCTCTTTCTAAATTGGAATAAACTTTAGCTTGAAATACAAAAGCTGGGTGGATGTAGTAAATAAATAGTATATGATAGTTTACTTATGAATAATGTGGATTCATTGTTTGTAAGTTAAAACAAACAACTTAAGCTATTTTTTATAAAAAGAAAGATATACAGCACAGATGGGCAACTTTTATGACAGCGAAGGCCATAAAACCGTGATTATCGACAACATCAACATTCATGACAGAATAATGACCAATCTGAGCGTTAATAGAAGTTATTATAAAACAAACAACAAAGAGTTTTGTGGATTTTTTTTTGTTATTTTG
Organism: Gouania willdenowi; assembly: GCF_900634775.1. Lineage (NCBI taxonomy): Eukaryota > Metazoa > Chordata > Actinopteri > Blenniiformes > Gobiesocidae > Gouania > Gouania willdenowi. The sequence goes on along the minus strand of NC_041063.1, from coordinate 18,105,637 downwards.
TATATTTTCCTCTTATTTTTTATGTTCTATGCTTTATTTCAGTTTTTTATGTTGTTTTGTGCCTATGTGTTTCCATTTTGTGGTTCTGGAGTCATTTTAGTGCATTTCTGCTGTCATTTTTGAACATTTTCCTCTTATTTTATTAGTTTTTGTTGTTGTTTTGTGTTTTTCAAGTCATTTTGTGATTTTTTTCTGTAATTCTGTGTGTATTTGAAGTCATTTTGTCAATTCTTCTGTCTTTATGTTTTTTTAAGTTATTTTAGTGTATTTTCTGCTGCCATTTTTTACATTTTCCTATCATTTGATCAGTTTTTGTTGTCGTTTTCTTTTTTTGAAGTCATTTTGGGAATTTTTCTGTCATTAATTACAATTTTCCTCATTTATTAATCAGTTTGTGTTGTTGTTTTACGTTTTTCAAGTTATTTCGTGAAATTATCTGTCATTCTGTGTGTTTCTGAAGTCATTTTGGGAATTTTTCTGCCGTTCTTTGTTTTTTTAGTCATTTTTGTCTATTTCAGCTGTCATTTTTTTTTTTTTTTTACATTTCATCAGTTTTTGTTGTATTTTTTTTATTTTTTTTTAAGTCATTTCGTTATTTTTTTTGTTTTGGAGTAATTGTGTGCATTGTGCATTGGACCAAGGTCTACCGGTTGCCCAGGTATGATATACACACTACTGGTTCAGCTTCACTGTTGTAATGATAGCAAATCGTTACACTTCTCTGACATTCTGTCCAACACAATACACTTATTGTGTCATCTGCTTTGAAACAGATTAGTGTTTTTACCAAATACATCTATATTTTCCCAGTTAAAGGTGTCCTTTTCTTCCTAATGAAGCATTGCTGTCGTCTGAAGTCTAAAACATTTGTTATTGGCAGTGTGCATATTACAAGACCACAGGGGGAACTCTAGCAAATCGAACACTTTTATTATTTCCCTCTGCAGCCACCCACTGTGTTAACAACTACAATATACATGTACAGAGTGCACGCTAACGCCTGAGTCTGAATAAAGCATGGGTACAAGAGCAACTTCAAACTAAAAACATAAATAAAAGATTGGTCTGCAAATGCATGGCATCAGCTATCTTTATTTTTATGTATGTTTGACTTTAAGGACACGATAGGTCAGATTGTCACACTTCTCATGGTAAATCCTGATGATTATGTGATACAAATGTCAATTTATGGAATATTAAAACAAAACTGAAAATATGTATTAGATTTCTACATATTGATTAGACATTTTAAATCAATCAAACTTCATTTATCATATTCATAAATTATTTCCAAAACTAAAATACAGTCAAAACGTCATTTATTTCTTGGTAAAGAAGTTTGGTGGAAGACTTAAAAATTCAATAATATGTTTTGTCCGTTAAAAAATGAACAATTACTATGTTAAAAAAAAAAAAAAAGTTTATGCTGAGAATTAAAGGTAGAAAGTGTAGCATTTGAACAAAAACTAAAGCTTTACCGTGGGACAGATGATGGCGTTCGATCTCTCACTCCCAGATTCTTGGCTGAATTCTGAACTCTCGCTCCCTGGAAAGAAAAGTGAGACATTTTTGACTTTGTGGATCAAACAAGAAGCTGAGGATGACAAGACAACACAACACACACACACAAATACACACAGGAGGGACACCTGCAGAAAAATTCAGTCATATTTGACCGAGATTTGACCACGTCTAAGAGTTTGATTTGTCATTCCTTTTAAAAATGGGTTCATTAGTGTAAATTTTAATGTTATAGTTTTTCATGGGAACTATTTCATGGGAACAGTGTAGCGTTTTTCAACCAAGTGTGCTCAGCAGGTGGGACTTAGATGATAAAGAAGTGTGCGTTTCCTACTGTTCCAGACTGTGATTACGCAAAATGCAAAGTCAGGTGTGTGTCTGCTTTTGTTCCTTTATTCTACCTGCTGTTTATGCACAGCAGTCACACAACAAGAGAAAATAGATGGACTTTCTCATTTTTTGCTCACAAACGTACACCCTCTGATTCTGCTCTGCACACACGTAAGCATAAAAAAAGCCCTGAATCAAATCTTTTTTTTTTTTTTTTTAAGAGCTGCTTGTTTTCTACTCTTAGAGGAAACGCAGCACAAAGCCAAAAGTGCATTAGCAGACTTGTGGGTTACAACTCAGCGCTCTCCCATCTCTCTGTCCCTGGCTCTGGTCCTGATGAGAGGATAGCATCAGCAATTATTCGATATTTATCACAGCCGTCCAATTCCTGATGCCTCCAGAGAGAGATTGCCTCTAATGTCCCTGAAGGACAACAACATTCACAGCAGATCTCTGAAAGTGCTGGAGGATAAAAAAAAACACTATTGTTGGTGTCTAGGACATTGTTTTCCTAAACTATGATGCAGATCGAGACGATGAGACACTTAGGAAAGTATTATTTCACAAAAACTCTCACGTTCTCATTGTGACTAATGTTCTTCTCTGTGCTAAAGCTCCATGCTTTGCTAATAATCTTTTATGCGTAAGAAGGGATTATTCAGCAAAGGAGGGAAGGACGTGTCACTCACTCTGATGTGGTATTTATATTTATCATCATTTGATTTATGAGTGAATGTTTCAGAACACATCAGTGTCCATATGATGTGGAGACGAGCCGAGATATATATATATATATATACACATATATATATATATATATATATACACATATATATATATATATATATATATACACATATATATATATATATATATATATATATATGGCAGGGACATAGTTCTTTATGAAGGCTGTGAATATCATTGCACTTTATTAATCTTTTTTTTGTTTTGCACTCATTAATTAAAAAAAAAAGATCGCTTTTTCAATTTTTTTTTAGAATTTAACTGAAAAAATTTCAAATACAAAACAGTGTAACATGAGAAAATTACAGATAATTTTGAATGTCAAAGCATAATTATTCAGGTTTTTGACTTGAAAAAGTTGAAAACGTGGGACAAAATAATTCCTTTTACAACAGTGAATACTTTACATACTATAATAATAATAATAATAATAATAATAATAATAATAATAATAATATAAAATTGTAGTTGTTTAGAAAAAGAGAGCTATTCTTTCCTCCTGTAATATGGACTAACTGCAGTGCTGGGCCTCAGCAACAGAATGTAAAAGAGCAACAGTTTGTGTCCGAACAAATTTGAATGTTCAAGGTGCAAATTTATTCTGCAGTTCTCTCATATTGAAACTGGAATTATATATATTCATAAATTTGAATATTTGTGCACTTTATCATAATAAATGGACAATGATAAAACACATTTCAACTTTCACATTGTACATTTTTCAGTGTTTTTCTTTGTGAAATCAAATATATAAATTATTTCACCTTAATAAATGTAACTATTTTAGATTAAACAATTTCTGTGCAATAACTTTATGATTCAGCGTGTCCTTTTCAAACTCAAAAAAATGCGATTGATCGTGAATACTGGTTATTATGGTTAGATTTGCAGTTAATTCTTTTTTTTTTTTTAATGATCCACACCTCTAATTTTTACACATTTTAAGTGAAATAACTGATTGTAGAAATGAATTATATTCAATTATTAATGTCTCGTGTCCATTGTTATTCTTTGATTTTTTTTTTTTTTTACTGCGCTAAAAGTTTTTGATCCTGATTTTAGATCACGATCTTCTTTCAGCAGCTCATTATTCTGTAATTTCCTGGGAGCAGTGATGCATATTTGATAAGATGAAAAAAGAATGAATAAAAAAGAAGATGACAAATGATTCTGCAGAGCTGAGAAAAAATGTCCACGTCCTTTGACTGTCACCGCAAAACTATATTCAGATGTGGTGAGTCCTTTAATAACAGGTGAAGTAATCCACTCAGACTTAATTAGACCAACAAGGCTGCTGCTTATTTCATAAATTAATGTTTTAAGATTTTAAAAGTTGCTCTGCAGAAAAAAAAACATTTTTTTTTTTCCCTTTAAATTTAGATTTGGTGAGAAATGCGCTAAAAAAGAGTGCAGCAGTGATGCGTGAAAACAAAAACAAACCTGCTTCCTCATGACGTCAGTGGCTTGCATGATGCAGCGCGGGGGGAGGCCGTGGTTACGAGCCAATAGGATGGCCTGCTCCAAGGTCACGCTCAAGGTACATCTGTTAGACGGAGAGAAAACATAATTAACAAAGGGAATTATCAGACATTACAGAAAAACTAAAGTTTATTATTATTGTTCATACTGTAACGGTTGATAAAAGTATTTGATTTATGCTTCAACTGTAAATCACATCCCTCCAGGTCACGAGGGGGCCATAGGCTAAACATTTTGCATTAAATATGTGACTATGTGACTTAGTTAAAAAAACACTTTATTTACAGTTTGAGGTTCAGCAGATAAAATATTTCTACATATTCTAAATATTTCTTTTTTAGCCAGCTTTAACAAAACAATGTTTCAGTTAGGGGTGTGAAAAAAAATCAATTTCAAGATGTATCGCAATTTTTTGGGTGCCGATTTTATCGATTTTTTTTTTTACATTTTTAAATGCTTTGAATGTGTTGCAATGGCTACTTGTTGACTTTATTTTATGATGGCAGTGTGTAAAACTGCATTTTCTTTTTACCAGTGAAAATGTGCAAAAACACTAATAATAATAATAATAATAATAATAGTAATAATAATAATAATAATAATAAATAAGATGTTTTGAAGCAAATAGCTTTGACTGAATTTGTCCTCTGAATGATCAATATCTTCTGATGAACATATACAGCAACTTGATTTTTCATTTCTACGTTTCATTTTGATATTAACTGGGTAGAATATTGCAATATAGCATGATATCGTGATAATATCGTATTGTGACCCAAGTATAGTGATACGTATCGTATTGGAACATCCTGGCCAATACTCACCCCTAGTTTATCAGTTTATCAGTTTCAATCAAAGAAAATGTTCAAATGAATCACAATTTAAAAATATATAACAAGAACATAAATCATTACATTTAAGTTACTTTACTGGAATAATACACACAAAACAAATGCAAGCATTCAACAAAGTACATTTGAGTTACATTTTTCAAATAATGCAAAAAAAAAACAAATGCTGATTTTAAATGTTTTAACTGTCGCACTTTTTAATCATGTAAAGCACATTGAATTGCCTTGTTTATGAAATGTGCAATACAAATAAATTTGCCTTACCTATACACACACACATGTGTGTGTGTGATATTTATGCATAGATAGTGTATGTGATCCATTCAATAGTTCCAGTAAACTTAATTTATTCCCACTATTAGACAAATACTGTGTGTGTGTGTGTGTGTGTGTGTGTGTGTGTGTGTGTGTGTGTGTGTGTGTGTGTGTGTGTGTGTGTGTGTGTGTGTGTGTGTGTGTGCGTGTGTGTGTGTGTGTGTGTGTGTGTGTGTGATGGGTGTCAAAGCTGCTGGTGACCTTTCAGTGATAACAAGCGCTGCTCCTATATTGATCCAAAGCCTTTTCCCTGCAAATTGAACTGTCCACTGTTCCAGGATCACTTTCATTGAGTACCACATTCATGTCCTTTTCTCACAATAGTTTCAAAGTGAGTGAGAGCGCAGGAAACAAAAAAAACAAAAGAGCCGATGGGTGACGCGGAACTTACTGCTGTCACATGTTGACAGCAGTAAGTTGACTTTGATTCAGCCTGATTAAGGTTTAAACGTCCCTTAGAGTTTGAGTCGTTTAAAATTGAAAATTAACAGGTGGAATAACTCAAAAATGTTTAAAGGGGAAATATTATACCAATTTTAAAACCGTTCCCTGTGGTCTAAATGACAATTGTACTGGTGTTCGGTCAAAACAAAACATGAATTAAGCAAGAGGGGAGGTTTAAGACCCTGTATTATCAAGGCCTTTGAGAGTGCTCTTATTTTGGGGGGGGGGTGTCCCTTCGCAAGGACCTCCCCCTTCTCCACCCCTCTCTTCCGTGAGGTGGCACACAGTAAAGGTGCGTTCACACCGAACGCGACTGAAGTGACTAGATTACATTCAAAATCAAGAGGTCCTGCACGACCTAGTCGCTCAAACATCTCCCCCCGTCCTTTACTGTCTGTATAGCGAGGCAGCAGCCCCTCCCTCTAGCTACAGTGACACGGCTGCAGCAGGAGGCTTCCACAACTTACTGGGACAAAATGAAAGTGGTTAACTTATTGAATAAGCCTACATTCTGAGTGAACTCGTCCTTTAGTAACTCCGTAAGTTTATCATTTAAACTGTAAAAGTGGAGCTGTTTATGATAAGAGCTGTAAACAAAAGTTTTCATCAGGTTGGGGGTGGAGTCCACGGGTGGAGTTACCAGAGAAGGGGAGGGTATTTTCTGCCTCGATTTAGCTTGTGACATCACAAACTTAGAAAATTTCAAACACAGCAGTTTTCTGTGTGTTAAGCAGAACACAAACAAATGACTGAATGGTTTTATTTCACATTTTGTGCGCCGGTGGACACTCAAATGTAATGTAGTTATACAAAAAAAAAAAAAAAAACAATACATATAAGAATGTGATTTTGATATCTTACTTGTCCATATCGGTTGAAAAACTGCGGGAGGAGTTAGTGGCGAACGGAAGAATAATAATAATAAAATAAAAATAAAGTTGATGGATAATACTGAGGATACATACAGTATTCTATATGTGGAAACTAATAATAGACAAATCTGTTGATTTCTGCATCTAGAGATGAAAGGATAACATCAAACACACCAACAGCTATCAAGCTAAGCTAAGCTAAGAAGTGACATAAGGCTAACATTAAAAAAATACTTGTTAAGTCTTCATTTTCATTGCTAATATTTACTGTATGTGGCATCTTTGCTCTGAAACCTATTCAAGCTTTTAAATACATTCAAATACATCAAACGTGCCTAACAATGCATTTTTAATGAGTGCGTCTCCTACTAGCTTAGTTATTGTTTCTGTTTTAAAGTCAAGAGAAATTGGTTTGCCTGATTAAAAAATTGGCATCCTACTTTCTGACATTTATGAAAATGTTCCAGTAAAATCCGTTTATTTCCTCATTCCGTGTTTTATGCAGATTAAGCATTAGGCTGCTGAAATTGATGACACAGCTTTCATCTTACCTTGATTCTTCTTCCTCTTTGAAGGCTGAGAGGGTGTTTTACGTAAAGGTCAGTATTCAAGTATGCTGCACTTAAGTATTGCAGCTACTGCGCTGCCATATGATGTAGCCCAGGCGTGTCAAACTCATTTCAGTTCAAGGGCCAAATATGGACCAGTTCCATCACAAGTGGGCTGGAAAACGACCAATTTTAATATTAATAGGTTTAAGTTTGTACTTCCAGTTATAAATATGATCTTATATTGCCTTACCTGGCCTGTTGCTCAGAAAGATGGGGTAATACATGTAAAACATATATAGATCCATTTATTAAATTACAAAATGGATCATTAAGAATAATACATAAGGGGCGGTGTTTAGCTCAGTGGGTTGAGCGCCCGCCCCATGTACAGAGGCTATAGTTCCTCACCTGCAGCGGGTCCAGGTTCGATTCCCGGCCTGGGACCCTTTCCTGCGTGTCATTCCCTGCTCTCTCTAACCCCCTTCCTGTCAAGCAACTGTCATATAAAGGCCACTAGAGCCAAAAAAAAAAATCCTTTAAAAAAAAAAAAAAAAAAAGAATAATACATAAGGTGGAATTCCCGACACCTTCTAACTAACTGTTCAAAAAAATCTAGAACAACACAACTTATGATATAGTAAGATTAAAGTGTTAGAGATATTATTCCAAGTAAGAAATAAAAGCCTTCCTTTGGGAGTATTATATCACTTTTTAAACAAAGAGAAGAGAAATATAATCTAAGAGGGGTTTACTGGTATATTTATATGCATTTCTGTTTATGGTGTTAGAGTTTGAAATGATTAAGGATCACTTTATGTTAATGAGTTCACTGTTGATAAAATGATTAAGCCCATTCACGTTCCATTGTTGGTTGTTTAAATCTATAAATCTAAGTTTATTCTTTGTATTGAATTGTATATGTTGGATGACAGCCGAGAACAAATAAATATCAATCAATCAAAAAAATTATAATTAAACAATGTATGGAAGGAATCAACAATATTGAAGCAATAAGTCACATATACTTAAATGTTCTTTGATTTATTTATATTTTTTGACCAATTTTTCTTCAATTTGGAGAGATTTTGTGAAATCATTTGAGAAAAATTGCAAGACTTTTGGAAAAATGTACAGTTCTTCCAACAATTTACAACTAAATTATTTAGTAATTTACACAACGATTCATGTTTTCTTTGTCATTTTCACATTCTCCAGTGGGCCAAATCAGACACTAAGAAGGGGCGACTTTGGGCCTCAGGCCTCGAGTTTGACACGTGTGTTGTAGCTTGTGGGTCTGGTTGAGTTGTGAGCTGAGCATTGCGTTAAAGCATTAAAAAAAAAAAAGAAGAGGATATTGGGGAGAAGAGAATGAGAGTGAGGTGGGGGAAAGGAGAAAAGAGAGCAAGAAGTAAAGATGAGAGTTGGAAGTCGAGATAAGAGATGAAAAATGAGGAGGACATTTCTGGACTCCTGCATTGATGGATTGCAGCCCTCAGGTCGCATCTAAAATTCAATGAGAAGTACCGTAATTGACCTGATACTTACCTGCATAACATGTACCTAATCTAATCACAAAAGGATCCTAATAAGAACAGGAACACCCTGCAGCTTGTTCATGCACTGTCTGTACTGTACTGTATATTCCATTATTTAAGGGACCATGTTGTGCTAAGTTCACTTTTCTGTGTTTTAAACATTATAAAAGTGTTATATGGGCTTCATACACATGTCCAAAATGTTTTTTTCATTGATTCCCTCAATCGTTAGTTAGAGGATGATTTGCTCCTTTCTTACTGCAGGGTGAGCCCAAACACCTCGCTCCACTTTGATGACGTGTTCCCACTTTGATGATGAATTTGACATGGAACTGACCTGGAGAGCCGCACCTCCAGGAAGCTCTCAGCCGTGATTGACATGTAAACAGACACGCCCACAAAGCATTTCAGCGTCCTTTGTGCAGTGCTATGTATGTATTTTCTACAGTCTATGTATGTGCCGGTGAACGCCCCGCCCCCACGCTCTGTCTCGTGTTTATAAAGCAGCATGAGCTCGGCTACGGAGTGGGTGGGAGGAGGGCGGGCCGTCCTCTGGCCCTACGTCACCGTGTGGGGAGGAGGAAGTCAGTGTCCTGTCTATAGACACGCCCACTCAGAAAGTGACTTTTCAGAGGCTAAAACTCTGGAAAAAATAAACCTCAAATACTATGTTTTTGGGGTTTTTAGAACAAATGGAGATGAGTGAAAAATAGCATGATGTGAAGCCTTTAAAAACCAAACGTAAGAACAAGTGCAGTGAGACTCACCGATGAACACCGCTGTTGCACATGACGATGTGTGTGGCCCCCAGACGTGAGCACAGCTCAGAGGCCACGGAGAGGAGCCCGACTCCTGAAGCCCCACAGGCGGTGAACTGACAGGCAGCGGTGCGCCGACAACTGATGAAACTCTCCATCAGACGGTAAAGCTCTTCCAACGCGTTCAGCGGACGCATCACCTGGTAGGAAACAAAGGGAAAGAGGCTAGTGATGAAACTAAAGAAGGAATTGGTGCAGAGAATTATCAACAACCCAGAATAATGGTGAAGTTAAGTTCACTTACAGCTGATGGAGACAATCATCTAATGGACATAGTGTAGTCCTCATAGATTAATAAAAAAACAATATATTTTGCTAAAAAAAAGATAAAAAAGGTTGAAATTGCCGATTGAAATTTCTGTAAGTCCATCTAAGTTTAATTTGTGATAGTGTTGAGTATAACTGTGGTAACGTTTATTTTTAAGTGTTGTATGTGCACATATGTTGATATATAAAACTATGTACACTTCTCATGTTCTTTTGTTAGTATTTGTTTTATATATTACTTTTGAAACCTACATGTAAAAGAGGGTGATTGAACCTCAAAGAAATATTCTCCAGGTTTATTTAATTTAATTTAACTTTTTTTTTTTTTTTGCTCTCTTAGTTTTGTTTAAAGAAAATTGACTTGTAAATATCACAGGCATCTATTTACTTTATTTAATCTGTCAAATTGTGTTGTATGCAACCCTTTGTAAACTTTGTGTAATTGTTCCAACAAAAATACAGAAAATTAAAAAAAAGAAAGTTTGTTTTAATTTGCACAGTAAACACTACGTTTGTTGACCTGTCGAAAAAGTTTCACATTGCATTGTGGGATGTGGAGTCCTGTAGATGGATGCATAGAAGTGGTTTCACTTCATTTCTCGTGTTGGCCCCTAAAAACTCGGCCAGAGTGACTACCCAACACATTTCTGCTGTTTTCATGGACTGGAAGTTGTGATAAAACACAGAAAGATCCCAATCCGGAGGAAAATTAATATTTATTTGTTCATCGGATCCCCATTAGCTTCCACTGTGGTGGTTGCTAATCTTCCCGGGGTCCATAAATAAAATTTTTTTAAAAAAATCAAGATTCTCGTACATGTAAGAATAGAAAAAAGTTAAAATTATCCAGAAACATTACATAAAAAGGTACTTAAAGACACATTTTTATTACACCAACAAATACATTAAAAAATACATGATATATACATTAAGATTGGTGAAAATTAGATTTTAAAGCGTTAAAAGCCCTAAAAAAAGACAGAAATGTGTAAATAGTTGGTATTAGGACGATTGGTGACGAAGTTGGAGTTTGATGCAAGCCGAGTACAGTATTGAACAAATGGATATGATGGGAGTATTTGATCTTTTCTTGAAATAATCTTGGCTGTCCAGTTAAAATAATCTTCTTTATGAATATTAGTAAAATTATAATGTATTTTAGTTTCAACGTTTCCCGTGGAGAAATGAGGTAAAATAAAGTAAAAACACTTCTATGCATCTGTCTACGGGACTCCACATCCCACAATGCAATGCACAAAACCTTTCTGACAACGTCAATAAGAGATTGTTTACAGTGGAGATCAAAATAAACTTTTGAGGGGGAGAGGATTTGATTTATTGATCTATGAGGCTTACACTATGTCTTTATCTGATATATAATAATAATAATAATAATAGTTTCCAGCTGATTTAATTATAGTCCAAAAAAAGAATCTTTTAAAATATCTCATCTACTCATTTCTACACTGAACCACATCTTCTACTGTCTTTAAATGCAGCACAAGGTAAGGACTTTCTCACCTTGTCAATAAGAGCAGCTTTGGGTGCAGAGCTGGGTGGCATGTTGGACTGATCCAAGTAGAAAGCCCTGAGGGGGGGGAGAAAAAAAAACACATTTAATTTATTTAAGAGAAGCAGCATACAGATTTAGACTTCATTTAGCAACAGGATACAAGCAATTTTATTCCAAAATAAATGCACCATTAGGTCATCCCTCGCTTTGGCTGCCTTTCTGGGAAAAGTAGGCCACCATCACATTATGGAGCCTCACCATCTGACTATCAATCACTGAGGGTGACTTGGGCACAGAAACACAGACTAAGCATCTCTCGTCCTGGGCATCGATCCAAATGCCATTGCTTCATTCATTCATGGGCTGTGATGGGTCACGGTGTATTTATCCAGTTCTTCCACCAGGGGCAGCAACGCACTGACATCCTCTTATTACTGATGCCACAGTGAAGTGCAGACTCAGCACTTTGAGACTCAATCAAATCTCAGTAATCCAGCAGGGAACTAAAAATAGACTCACTATACCACATCAAAGCCCTTAATAAAATCACATACTCCATTACTTCTTGATAGATGTTGATGCTAATGTCTACCTTACAGCCCACATAGCTGAAATGACATGTATAAAGTCAATATAAAGGGACTATGGGTGAAAAACTAGTAAAACGACACATTGTAACACATCTCATTTTAAATCTCATCATGTACTGACTCAGATGTTAGGAAATTAAAATCAGGGCAAGGGGCAGCCATTATGACTGAACACTGCATCTAATGTAATTATAAAAAAAAAAAGAAAAACAGCCTTAAATCAAAGTTTTACAGATTATTACTCATAAGGCAAGAAACTATAACTAAAGGACCTAAAAAAAAACATCTGTTTACATATGTACTGTATATATACTTTTATTTATTTGTATTCATTATTATTTTTAATATTTTTGCACCTTATCCTTCATTTTCTTTGTGTAGTCTTGTTCCCATTTTTCCATGTGTGTGTGTATAATTATTATTATTAGTGTTATCTTGTTTTGTTTTGTTGTTTTTTTATATGCCGCTCTTTGCCGTTCTAATTACCACTCGGGATTTAATAAAGTATTTTCTGATTCTGATTCTGAAAACAAAAAAGCACAAGCAGGAGTGACGCTTTATTGTGTAGATTTTAATATTTTTAAATTGTTTTTAATAGATTTTATTTGAGTTTGTTGGGGGATGCTTAATGCATTTATAGCAGGCTGCTGCCTTTTTTTCGGTCATAAACTGGGAGGTTTTTGTCTGAATAAGTGCACACTGCAAATCAGTTTGCTTTCTTTGTTTATACAAAACCACCAGTTACGAGGAGATAATATTGAACGACACTACAAACATGCAAAAAACACATACAATGAGAGGAAAAAACACAAAATGACAGTAAAATTAGAGGAAATAATATTATATGTTACCAAAAACACACAAACAGCACAAATACAAAAAACAACAGCAAAAACAGACAAAATCACAAAAAAAAAAAACACATTTAGAGGAAACAATATTAAACGATAACAAAAACACAAAATGACAGCAAAAACACACAAAATCAGAGGAAATAATGATAACAAAAACACACAAAACAACACCAAATATATACACAACTTATATCATACATTTTACTTTAAATAAGAATCTAAATTCTGACATAAATTCTGGTAATGTGACACCAAAAAAAGCTCTAAATATTCAAATTCGAATCACTTAAATATCACAAAATGCATTTTCCACTCTTCTCTGTTCCAATGTTCTGCATTTACATACTTATTTGTGTCTTGAGAGAATATTCAACCTCGTTCTTATCATTTGGACTCACTTGTTTGTGTGTTTCATAAACAATAACACAAAACCTTCCCTTTTGCTAAACCCTTTTCCCCGAAGGCAAGGTCATTAAAGCAGTTGATATTCTCTCCTTGCTTTGAGTGTCCTCCCAAAAATATCTTTCTTTCTTAACCCACATTTTAACAGTGCGCGCTCTCATGGAGGTCTGGGATGAGAAAATAATCACACACAAGATGATAGTGTATGTAAAATTAAACTTTCAGCACAAACACATTACTGAGTGGTAAAGTCTATATTCATATTATATACCCACTGGCACAAGATTGGATTTTACTGCGTGTGTGTGTATTTTTCTAGCAGCATTACCATATCATTTGCTAAATTAAATTGAATCATAAAACATTTTGCATCACAAATCACACACTTTTATTGAGGTGCTGCTTTCCTTGTACTGAAAACATCTAACCACAGTTTGACACAGCATTGTTGCCTTACAGTGATCAGTGGTAACAAACAAGTCACTGTTGATAGTTTAAACACTTCTCATAGAAAAAGAGTCAAGATCATCTCTTATAATCTTTTTAAAAACATAAATCTATATATTTTCTTGTGCAACATGCATTTCACAGCACGCCTGTTAAGTATTTATTTATTTTTGACCAGCTGTCTGCAACCCACCCAGTACAGGTCCACGACCCACCAGTTGAGAATCTCTGGTCTACTATATACTATAAGTATGAGTAGGAGGATTAGGATAATGACCATTCCTACTGAAGTATACTTCCAAGTTTCCCAAGATGCATTTCAAACCTACAACGACAAAAACCTGAATCCCACAGAGGCTAAATATCTCCATTTATTCTCCACTTTTGAAAGTTCTGAAAACATGGTGAAAAGTGACCAAGTAGAATATCAACATGTGCTCATTTGATCCATAAAACTCACGGAAACACATTTCGGAGACCCACCATTGTGCTACTGACGAAACTTCCGGTTAATTTCAAAATAAAAGCCCAATTTACAAATGTGTTAAAAAACGAACAAGAAGAGATGCTTTTGTTTTGAAAAGAAGTTTGATTTTAGCTCGAAGCCAGTCCCAGGACGATTTTACATTCTGCTCGCAATGCATCATGGGGTGATTGAGTATGACTAGTGTGTGCACACTGTGCACAAAATGTCCCGATATAGTATACATCTGGTTATTTCACACATACTGAATATTTTCATACCATCTAATGTCAACGCACTACACACTCATTATGGCGTCAGACTTGGTATGAGCTGTACTGTACGTTGGTATTCCATTTTGAACGTAGCCATAGAATTAATCTTAGGTAAAACCTGCTTCACACACACACACACGCACACACTACCAAAGGGCGGCCACATGAGAGTCTAATGGAGAATCTGGCTACAGGCCAGATATGTAGAAGCTTTATTTTTTATTGGGTCAACGAGGAGAGTTACATTTCTATGTTTTCATCTCGTCTCATTGTCTGAATATAATAAATAAATAAAATGCTACTTAATCACGAATCAGATTCTTGGAGGTCTTCTTCCATACACCAGCATTTTAAAATATTAATTCTAAAGATGACTTACTACCTAAATAATACGATGCATTGGTGATTCAGGCGTTCACAGGAAATCAGTGTGGATTTATACATCTGATCTTTTATTGTTTATCATTTTTTCTGGAGTCTTTGAACGTGAGGCCAAAGTTCTTTTAAAAAGTTTTACGGAAACATGATAGAATGTTGAGGGAAGGGGGAGAAAAACTGACGAGACACTTTCCCATTGAGCCCAGCTCAGTGCCAAGACTTTATCACATTATATATGACCCTGTGGAGGTGGAGGCTGGACGATGTAAATCAACCATAAGGCTGTGATGAATGACACTCCCCAATATTAAACACCCATAACCCCCTGAAGTGTGAGCACATGCAGCCGCCTCAGGGACTAATGAGAACCTCCAGGAGTGTGCACGTGCCACACAGTGACGCTCCTACACTGATGCTATTAACTATTAAACTGCAGGCTGGTGCCTGCGAAATATGCATCATTCTTTCTGATATGAAATATAGACACTGACAGATATGCCTTGTATCACACATGCTGACTCATTCTATCACATGAGAGATTTGCATTGCAAGAACGTCAGCGTTATGCAGAATTAGGAGAAAAATGTGTGAGTTTTGGCACCAGGAGTAGTTAAATGTTGAAAACGTGCACATCTGCATGCAGCAGGACCTGCACTGATGGAATATTATAGAAAGCAAAGCGATCAATCCGTCCTATCAATATGAAATGCAAAGTTCTTTCTATGTCACAGGAAATCAATTTTAGAGTCAAAAAGAAATGATGAGTATTGGGTGGAAACAGCTCAGCCCTCCAGGCTTCAACAGAGGGCTGAGTGCACGTCAGCTGCAGTAACACAATCATCAGCACTTAATCGAGCTCAAGTGAATTTACTGTTAGTTTTCCTCAGTGAAGGCACTGTAGTGCAATCGAGTGGGGAAATATTTAGTTTGTTGTTTTAAATTATGGGTAGCACTCATGTATAATTAATTTACCTTCTGTACCCACTTAGAACCTCCAGTCACTGAAGGACAACATTTTGTCTATATAAAGTAGGTTCTAGACTTGTTAGAGCTTTTCTAACTGAGAAATTACTAAGTTAAATAAAGCTCCACATGCGTTACCCATAAGAACAATTGTGGAAAAATGGAGGTCCAAAAGTAAGTGTACAAAATGATTAAAAAAACACTCAAACTGACAGAGGAATACACAAGATGAATACAACAATACACGAAAAATAACAAAAAATTTTACAAAACAACAAAAAAAGACACAAAATCAATGCAAAAACCCTTAAAACTACAACAAAAACACATACAATGAGAAAAAAAGCCACAAAATGACAGTAAAAACAGACAAAATTCGAGGAAATATTATATGTTACCAAAAACACACAAACAACAGCAAAAATACCAAAAACAACAGCAAAAATACACAAAACCACAAAAAAAAAAAACACAAAATGACAGTAAAAACACACAAAATCAGAGGAAATAATAACAAAAACACACAAAAGAGCACCAAAAATACACACCACTTAGATTCTACATTTTACTTTAGATAATAATTTAAATGCTGACAAATTCTTCTACTAAATCTTTGTAAGAAGTGTACCACACTACAGCTGGTGAAGCTTTTGCTTTTACTGTATTAGCCTGAGACGTTTTGCTCCAGGGAGGAAAATAAACTTTATCTCCTCTGCTCCAGATTTGTGAGGCTGTTTTGGTTTGCTGCACTGTGATGAGATTCATGTTCACACCCTGAACATTTTAACAGTACAGCATCTGTCATCTATAGTGTTTCTAGAAGGCGTCCTGAGGAGTGTCCCTAAGGGAACAAACAACATGATTAATGTAGATGATGGAGCTGTCAGAGGGACACGTTTGGTGGTTGTATGTTGTTTAGGAGGAGATGAAATGAACAGATTTTGAATATTTGTGTTTCACTTTGTAACAAACTAATCTGCAAGGAAAAGCTAATAGGTACATTCATGTGTTGTGAAAGCATTTTGATTATTTCATACTCCAACGTGGAGGCATACTGGGAACAGTTTGAATCAGGCTGCACAAAACCAAACCATGAAGACATGGAATTTGAGCTGCGACTCCATGCTATGAAGTGAATGAATAAAAGTCCAACATGGCTTTCAAATTCACTCTGAAAATGATTGGAAAGATATCAAGACGATTTGTGGCTGTTGGCGCTGCCAAAGTTTGGACAAACAACTTTAAACTATTTGTTTAAACTTTAAAAAAAAGGACTGTCAGAGTTCAAGGCAAACGCATTTATTGGTAAAAGTCACATTCCTTTGAAAAGCAGAGTGCACTCTGTGTTTTCAAACTCTTACAAAAGACGAAGGCCTTTAAAAAAAAAAATACATGTTTAACTCTGAACTTTAAAAACACACAAATCACAAAATACAAGATGCGCAGGCCAATGTTTATACAGAAAGTTGTTTGTTTTAGTAAAAAATGATGAGTCATTATGGCCTAAAACAAAGAAGGAAGTGCATAATCTGACCACAGAACTTATGCTTTATGGAGATTTTATGCATCTTTAATTAAACACTAATGTATGCATTAGTCATACTGTGTCTACGCAACACGAATGCAGAAAGACACAGCTGGGAAATCAACTTTAGCATAAGCTTCTGCTCCTCAAAATGAATCACCATAAAATTAGACACACAAGTTGTTCCAACAAACAAAACAAAACAAAAAATAGTTTCCTTAACATTTCTTCTGTGTATGGTCAAATCACTGTGGAGCGACACTAAAGCACCAAGGAAGAACCTAAATATGCACTAAGTGAACATGCAAACTCCTAAAAATGAAGATTAAAAATCAGGATTAAATACAACTTTGCTCAGAAGCAACTGGAATCTAAAAACAAACTCCACCATTAAGTTGGGCCACTTTAGTTATTTTTAAAGCGATATGAAATCTATTTACGTGAACGCACTTCAGACCCATTGGACATGGGCAACTGGGGGCCTGGGGGCCACATGCGGCCCTTGCTCTAATGTTGCGCGGCCAAAATAAATGCACAGAATTACAGAAAAACAAAAACCAACAAGAAGAAAAAAAGATGGAAAAAAATACACAAAAAAACTTTAATCTGACATTCTAAGGCTGAATAATAATACTTTTTTTTTTGCTAAGTTTTATATTACAGTTTGAATAATGTCATTCATTATTTGTAACATCCTAATTCGAACCAATCAGCATCCATCTAGAAAACACAGGTCTATACACTTTATACATACACTCTCTCTGCCTGTCACTCAGCTCTACGTTTTGGCCCAGTTTGTGGGTTTTAACCCAACACTGGTGTGGACCGATTCCAAGCATAACGAGGTGCCTGAGGTTGGAGCGCTATTATACTGACAGGGGAGTGACATCAGAGCCCAGTCTGTGGTTAGCCAACAGACACATGGAAGTCAGTGAAAAAAAAAAAAAAAAAACACAAACTGTTGATGATATGACAAACAGAAAGACCAGTAACTATTTATGACAGTTGGGAGAAAACATTATGGGGTGGGAGCACCTGCCATTGGGTTCAAGACGTCATGACATCGTTTGAAATTTATATCAGATTGTGATTGGTCGAAAAAAACAATGCAGTAACCGACTGTTATTCAGCTCATATCTACTTTTTAGATGAGTTAGAAAATCAAACTACAGTACATATCAGTACGCAATATATGACTATAACTGTAATTAAAAAGTCTGTTGCTGTTGTAATCAGAATTAAATTGTAATTGAGTTCAGATAATTGACTTTGTAATTGTAATTTATGTGGAAATTCTATAAAAACTATCAATTACAATTTAATTAAATGGAAAACTGGGGAAATTATGTTATAGATCTATGGCTTACACATAGATACTGTAGTTAATCATTTAAATATGTTGCACATACCTGTAAATTCTCTTGAGGATATATTTACGTTTTTAAGGAAAAAACTAAATTAAAGGGTAAACAGACGGTATTTTTGTGGATAAGGAAGTCTGACCAGGTAACCAAGAGATAAGAAACAAATTAGATGATAGATAATATTTTTTAGTGTATTTTACCGCTGACCTAAAACAAGAGTCAAAATAACCAGTTTTCATAAGAGATGCTAACAAAAAGCTAACAGGACATTAAGTTTTATGAGGTTATTTATCAAAGGCTCAATAATTGTGATTAATTTTAATAGAACTTTAGTCATTGAGGATGTAATTGTATTTGACTTTTAAGGGATTTTTTTTTATTTAAATTCAAATTTGAATTGGAAAAAAATGCTGGTCATCGTAATCGAGTTGTAATTGAAAATGGGTAATGGAAGGTGGAATTGTAATTGAAAAATGTAATTAACCCTAACACTGACATTTACCCACTATGACAGTTGGGAGAAAATAACATGGGGTGGGGGCACCAACCACTGGGTTGGAGACTTTACATTATATCGTTGCAAATTCATATCGAACTGTGCATGAGAAAAGTGATTGGTCAAAAAAACACTGTTAGGAACACAACACAAAAACAAGAAGACGGTCATCAACATCCCCCGCCAGATTGGTTGTCATTATAACTCACAACCTTTTCCTAAATGTCCTAAATCTAAGAACTTAGACGTATATATAAAAAAACATTATCACATCAGAATATAAAATTACTATCTTAAACAGTTTCTAAGAAATGCTGTCTCCTTTGAAGATACCTCGAACAAAGTAAAAAAAAAAAAAAAACGAAAATGGGCAATAACTCCAGAAAAAATATTTGCGTGCTTCTCATTTTCGAACTCCATCAAGGTATTGATACCCTGAAGCCACACACCAGATTTGGTTATCGTATCTTAGATTGTTTCGGACGGACGCACGGAGCTCAAACAAATATCCCCCCTTCTCACTTTGTGTGGCGGAGGATAATAACCAACTCTTATCCTCACATTTACTTTTTAGTGCCAGTGACATGTTGGGCTTTCCCTGTGGTGTGTGCAATGTTTTTATATAGCTTCACCAACGACTCCATGTACACACTTATCGAGTAAAATCTATGTCTGCGCTGGTCGTTTGACATACCTCAACCGCTTGTAATATTGTTTGACCTTATCCAAAGAGGCAGCATTGATCTGGGCCTGGTATTCCTCCACTGACACGTTATCTCTGTAGTAGTATCCCTCCATACTCTCCAGTGCTGTAACGATAGACAGAGTAAAAGCCTCATTCATCATTTGTTTATAAAGCAGCTTTGTATCTGCACTCCCCACGCTGACTCACTGTACCTTGCGTAAAGAGCACGGGGAAAATTTTAATGGCTCCTCCGCTCTTTAGTCGGTAAGGCAGCTGGGTGAAGTAGAAACTTTCGAGGTAGAAACAAACCTTCAAGGCTTGACGTGTTCCCTCTACCTGATATGAGATAGGCATATCTGCAAAAATAAGAAATCAAACCTCATGTAGAAATAGAAATAGAAAACCTCTGATGAAGAATGAGAGCTGTAATAATCAAAGTTGCGTACTGGCGACTAGCGGCTCCCCTTCAAACTGCTGGAAGTAGAAAGTGACCTTCTCCAGGTCAATCAGAGCCACTTGAGTGTCCTCCAACATGGCCTGTTCATCAGTCTGTGAGAAAAAGGTAACACACTAACACATCAATATGTGAGCAAAGTTACTTTGGCACTGATTTCACATTATACGAGGTTTGTCTTAATGTGTCGCAGGCAAAAGTTAGTTGTTGTCACGGGACTGAACTGAGGCTCAAGCGCAGACAACACAACAGGAGGCACAGATACAATTAAATGATTTATTCCATAAACAGAATATAACAGAAAACCTACCAGCGCCCTAAGTGGGGTGGTGGAGAAACTAAAGAAGTGCTGAGCAAACTGAGGGAGACCTAATACTAAGATTAAATAAAAACGATCAGGAAACTACTGACGAACAAACAAAATCCTAGGTCTAAAGGCATAAACTCAGAATGGGCTAAACTAACAAAGAAAACCTCTGAACCCCAAATGGGCAGGAACACGGAGACGCTCGAGCTGCAGCCAACACGGAAGAAACGACGGAGCCTGGCACAGGAGTGGGGAAGAACCAGCTGAAGGGTGGAGTGAGCTGAGGGATTTCAGAGGTGATGGTAGTTGCAGGTGGGAAGGAGGCAGGAGAGATCCCAGCGGCAGAGAGGGTCAAAGTGAACACTGTTTATGGTTTGGCGTTGGTTTGTGGTCTGCCGATGTCTTAAGTAGTGGTGTGAATACTTGCAGGTGGGGAGACCACTCCCCGCCGCAGCTGGAAGCAATCCTGATGATCAGAGGTGAGTAGTCCGGACAGTGATGAATGGAGACCACCAGATGGTGCCAACGGACCAATTCAGGAGATGCCAGAGGTAGAGGGCATGACAGTACCCCCCCTCCTACGTGCGCCTCCAGGCGCACGACCAAAACGTTCAGGACGCCGCCGCTTGAGATCCCTGATTAGGTCAGGGCAAAGGATCTGACTGCGGGGGACCCAGCTCCTCTCCTCAGGCCCGTAACCCTCCCAGTCCACGAGAAACTGGAGGCCGCGACCCCTGCGGCGGACATCCAGCAAGCGCCGAACCGAGTAGGCGGGCGAGTCATCCACCATCCTGGGAGGAGGGGGGGGGGGGACAGGAGGAGCCAGGGGGGAGTCCCTGGCGGGCCTGACCTGCGAGACATGGAACGTGGGGTGAATTTTCAAAGTTCTGGGAAGGGTGAGACGTACCGCTGTCGGACTGATGATCCTCTCCACGGGGAAGGGACCGATGAACCGGGGTGCCAGCTTTCTAGATTCGACCTTCAGAGGGAGGTCCTTGGCCCTCAACCAGACTCGTTGGCCCACAGAGTAGGTTGGTGCCGGGCAGCGACGGCGGTTGGCCTGCCGCTCCATCCTCTCAGTTGATTGTATAAGTCCGGCCCTGGCCCTGTCCCAGACCCTTTTGATCTGGCTGACGAAGGCTTGAACAGAGGGAACGGAGAGTTCTTGTTCCTGGGAGGGGAACAACGGAGGTTGGTAGCCGAGGGAGCACTGAAAAGGAGACATCCCCAGAGAAGAGTTTATTTGTGAATTGTGTGCATACTCCACCCAGGCCAGATGCTCAACCCAGGCAGTGGGGTTGGAGGAGACCAGACACCGGAGGTACGTCTCCAGAGACTGATTGGCCCGCTCCGCTTGGCCATTAGACTGGGGGTGAAAGCCAGAGGTGAGACTGAGGGTGGCCCCTAGGGCAGCGCAGAAGGCCTTCCAGACTCCGGAGATGAACTGTGGACCACGGTCCGAGACAATGTCTGCTGGTATCCCATGCAACCGGAAGACGTGGTCAACTAGGAGGGATGCCGTCTCCCTGGCTGAGGGGAGTTTGGGAAGGGCGACGAAGTGTGCTGCTTTGGAAAAACGATCAACAATGGTGAGGATGACCGTGTTACCTCCAGAGGGGGGTAGCCCCGTGACGAAATCCACAGCGATGTGTGACCAAGGCCGAGAGGGCACCGGGAGTGGTTGAAGGAGACCCGAGCTGGGTCTGGAAGGGGTCTTGCCCCGGGAGCAGGTGGGGCAAGTGGCGACAAAGTCCCGAGTGTCCCTTTCGAGAGAGGGCCACCAAAACCTCTGCCGAAGGATGGCTGTGGTCCGGAAGCCCCCAGGGTGGCAGGCGAAGCGAGAGGTATGAGCCCACTGGAGCACCTGGGTACGCACAGACTCAGGAACATAGAGAACATTAGGCGGGCAGTTACCTGGGATTGGCTGTTGGGACTGTGCTTGACGGACCTGATCCTCCACTTGCCAGGTTAGAGAGGCGACAAGACGAGCAGGGGGAAGGATAGATTCAGGGTCACCAGAGGGTTCGTCGCAGGAGAACTGACGAGACAGGGCATCCGGCTTGATGTTACGGGACCCCGGGCGATACGTGAGGGAAAACTGGAAGCGACCAAAAAACAGCGCCCAGCGGGCCTGCCGAGAGTTCAATCTCCTGGCTGAACGAATGTACTCCAAGTTTTTATGGTCTGTCCAGACAATGAATGGGTGCTCTGCCCCCTCCAGCCAGTGACGCCACTCCTCTAGAGCGAGCTTGACCGCCAGCAGTTCCCGGTTCCCCACATCGTAGTTCCGTTCTGCTGGGGTCAGGCGGCGAGAGAAGAAGGCACAGGGATGCAGCTTTTGGTCAGATGGGGTCCTCTGGGAGAGTACGGCCCCAACCCCGGAGTCAGATGCATCCACCTCGACCACAAACTGAAGGTGGGGATCTGGCTGAACAAGGATAGGAGCAGAGGTAAAGCGTACCTTGAGGGACTGGAATGCTTGCTCGGCCTTGGGGGTCCACTGGAAGGGAATTGAGGTGGAGGTCAGGGCTGTGAGAGGGGCTGCCACCCTACTATAATCACGGATGAAGCGGCGGTAAAAGTTAGCGAAGCCCAAAAAACGCTGTAACTGTTTCCGGGTCTCTGGCTGGGGCCACTCGGAGACAGCCGATAGCTTGGCCGGGTCCATCATCACACGTCCTGGGGAGATGACAAAACCCAAGAATGATACAGTAGTAATGTGAAACTCACACTTCTCCGCTTTAGCAAAAAGGCGGTTCTTCCACAGGCGCTCCAAAACCAAGCGGACATGGCGGACGTGTTCCTCCTGGTCTCTGGAATAAATCAGGATATCGTCTATGTAGACAAACACAAAGCGGTTGATCATATCCCGGAGCACATCGTTAACCAGGTTCTGGAAGACGGCGGGAGCATTCGTGAGGCCAAAGGGCATTACTAAGTACTCAAAGTGTCCCAGGGGGGTATTAAAACCCGTCTTCCACTCATCTCCCTCTCTTATTCTCACTAAATGATAAGCATTTCTCAGGTCTAGTTTGGAGAACACTTTGGCCCCGTGGAGAAGGGTGAAGGCAGAGTTTATCAGAGGTAGAGGGTACTTGTTCTTCACGGTTATATTATTTAGGCCCCGAAAGTCAATACAGGGTCGCAGGGACCCGTCCTTCTTATTTACAAAAAAGAATCCCGCACCTACCGGAGAAGTGGAGGGCCGAATGATACCTGCTGCCAGGGCGTCCCTGATGTATGTCTCCATGGCAGCCTGCTCGGGTTTAGAGAGGTTGTACAGACGGCCAGAGGGCAAGGTGGCTCCAGGCAGGAGCTCAATGGCACAGTCGTAGGGCCGGTGAGGAGGCAAGGATAGGGCATCCTCCTTACTGAAGACTGGAACTAGGTCATGGTAAACCTCAGGAACGCCGGACAGGTCTGGAGGCCGAGGATCTGGCCTGGGATTTACAGGAGCAGGGGATGGGGCTGAACGGAGACAGTTAGCATGACACCCAGTACTCCAGGACTTAACCTGGCTGCCGCACCAGTCAATAGAGGGGTTATGTTTAATCAACCAGGGGTGCCCCAGCACCAACTGTGGGCGAGAATGCTCCAGCAAGTGAAAAGTTAGTGTTTCGTGATGGTTACCTGCTAACCGGAGGGTAACAGGAACTGTCTTCCGGCGGATCGTGGCCAAGGGGAGGCCGTTGAGAGAACGGGCCTCTACGGGAGAATCCAGTGGCATTGACGGGATGTGGAGCTGCCTGGCGAGGGCCGAGTCCAGGAAGTTCTCCTCGGCCCCAGAATCCACCAGCACGGTCACAGAAAGTGATTGGTTCTGGTAGCTGAGTGTAGCGGGTAGCTGTAGCAGATGAGGGGAGGTGGAAGCAGTCCGACTCACTCGTAGACTCCCTGTCACGAGTGAGCCCTCTTTTTTGCTGGTCCCTTGGGGCAGGAAGCAATGAAGTGCCTCCATGACCTCGGAGGCAGCCTCAGGGCACGGTGTGGGCGTAGCAGGCTGGAGAGTGGGACTCAGTCGGCGGGAGGGTGCAGAGTCCCTCCAGTGTGAGCGCTCTCTGCGCCTCTCCCTCAAGCGATTGTCAAGCCGGATGGCGAGGGAGATTAGGGCCTCCAGGCTGCCCACCTCCTCCTTGGTGGCGAGTTCATCTTTCAGAGCCTCGGACAGTCCCCCATAGAATGACCTCTGGAGGGCCGGATCGTTGAACCCACTGGTAGCTGCAAGGGCCTGGAATTCCACGGAGTACTCTGCAACACTGCGGACCCCCTGCCTCAGGGCCATGAGGCGATCTCCAGCGTCTCGCCCCCGAACTGGGTGATCGAAGACGCGCCTCATGTCTGCAGAGAAGCGGGAGTAGGAGGTGCAGATCTCCCCCTGTTTCTCCCACACAGCTGTTCCCCAGTCCCGTGCAGGCCCTCGTAGAAGGCCAATTAGATATGCGATTTTAGCCCTATCGGACGCGTAGGAGGTCGGTTGTAACTCAAAGACAAGTGAAACCTGAGTCAGGAAGGCCTGGCACGAGCCGAGATCTCCAGCATAGCGCTCAGGAACCGGAACCGTGGGTTCACGGCCTACTGTGGCCAGAGCAGAGGGAGAACCTACAACCGTCGTCTCGGGGACATTAATGGGGGTAGGCTGGCAACCTGACGCAGCTAGTGAAGATGCTAACACGGACTGCTGACCAGTCAGGTGAGACATTTGGCTGATTAGAGCTTTAACGCTAGACACGAGAGTCTTGAGTAGCTCCTCATGCCGGCCTAGAATCGCTTCATGACTAACTACAGCATGATGAGCGGCTGAGGCCTCATCTGTAGTGCGGTCTGCTGAGCTCATTATGGCCAAACCATACTGTCACGGGACTGAACTGAGGCTCAAGCGCAGACAACACAACAGGAGGCACAGATACAATTAAATGATTTATTCCATAAACAGAATATAACAGAAAACCTACCAGCGCCCTAAGTGGGGTGGTGGAGAAACTAAAGAAGTGCTGAGCAAACTGAGGGAGACCTAATACTAAGATTAAATAAAAACGATCAGGAAACTACTGACGAACAAACAAAATCCTAGGTCTAAAGGCATAAACTCAGAATGGGCTAAACTAACAAAGAAAACCTCTGAACCCCAAATGGGCAGGAACACGGAGACGCTCGAGCTGCAGCCAACACGGAAGAAACGACGGAGCCTGGCACAGGAGTGGGGAAGAACCAGCTGAAGGGTGGAGTGAGCTGAGGGATTTCAGAGGTGATGGTAGTTGCAGGTGGGAAGGAGGCAGGAGAGATCCCAGCGGCAGAGAGGGTCAAAGTGAACACTGTTTATGGTTTGGCGTTGGTTTGTGGTCTGCCGATGTCTTAAGTAGTGGTGTGAATACTTGCAGGTGGGGAGACCACTCCCCGCCGCAGCTGGAAGCAATCCTGATGATCAGAGGTGAGTAGTCCGGACAGTGATGAATGGAGACCACCAGATGGTGCCAACGGACCAATTCAGGAGATGCCAGAGGTAGAGGGCATGACAGTTGTGTAATGTAAAATAGGGATTGTAGGCACCATAGCTCAAAATGTTTTGTTTATTATATATACATTTAGCAGAATCTAAATCACCATGTCAGTAAACGCATGGTATACACCAGAGATGTGCCACGTCTATCACAGCAGGGCCACACAACTGTGATTGGCCACATTATCAACATTCATGTCAGCATTTAGAATAATGACCAATCTGAGCATTAACACGCCAAGCTTCTGTTTTTTTGTTGTTTTGTAAATTTATTTTTCTTACATTTATGTTGTTTTTTTTACGAGTTTATGTTGTCTTTTTGTGTATTCCTGTTGTGATTCTGTAAATCTTAACATATTTTGTGAGTTATTGGAGTCATTTTGTGTATTTTTGTTGTTTTTCTGGGTTTTGTGAGTCATTTCTTGTATTTTCATTGTATTTTGAGAGTCATTTCTTGTATTTTTGTCATCATTTTGTATATTTTTTGTAATTGTGTGTTTTTTGTTTTCATTTTGTAAAATCTTCTGTAAATTTGTGTTTTACTTGCTGCTTTTTGTGTATTTTGCAACTGTTTTGTGTGTTTTTTGTTGTTTTGTTCATGTTTTGCTGTTTTGTTTGTTTTTCTGTAATTTTGTGGTTTTTGCTGTTTATAGTACTTTTCTATAATTTTGTGTGTGTTTTGCTGCTATTTTGTGTAATTTGGGAGTCATTTCTTGTATTTTTGACTTGTTGCTTTTTGTGTATTTTTTCCCTGTTTTGTGTGTTTTTTTAAATATTTCTGTAGTTTTGTGTTTTTTGCTGTTATTTTGTGAAATTTTCAGTTTTTTTGTGTGTTAGTTGCTGTTATTTTGTGTATTTTTCTACTTTTTTGTGTGTTTTTGATGATTTTGTGTGTTTTCCTGTCAGAATGTTTGGAGCCACTACTTTGAGGGCCACCCAAAATTAGACAGAGGGCCATCCCTGGTATACACTGCATAATGCATTCAATTCATTCATTGCTTTTCAGCTTCCACGAACCAGTGCATAGAAAAGCAAAAGCAGCTCAAATACTTTGGATGTGGATTTCACCCTGGTTTGCCTTTGTATTCATTTTTTCTGCATCCTCTTTTCATCCACAGGAGGATAAACAGAGCAGTGGGGGGATTACGGCTTTTGTTCCTTAACAGATGACCCGACATGTGACACAGGGGGACCCACTGCCCTGAAAAATGATGCCTGTTGGGTTAGGCGAGCTCGTCTCAAAGGACGCTTCAACATTTACAGGAATCAGTGCGGACAAACACTTTAACACACGACAACGAGGATCCTCATTCCCCTTCATGCAGGATTTCATGTTGTCTTAAAATGGAACATGCTGAGGAATGAAAGAAATCCCCTGCAGATCTCGAAACCTTGTAATGAACCACATGGGACTTTGAAAGGGAAGGT
Source organism: Gouania willdenowi (assembly GCF_900634775.1). NCBI lineage: Eukaryota > Metazoa > Chordata > Actinopteri > Blenniiformes > Gobiesocidae > Gouania > Gouania willdenowi. The sequence goes on along the minus strand of NC_041063.1, from coordinate 18,078,266 downwards.
GTCAAGGCAACAAGAAGATGAGACTATACTAAAAAGGCTTAATAATTGATGACTCATAAAAACCTTGAGGCTAAATTTATTTGTACATAACAGCAGAAACAGACCGATTTTTGTAAAGAATTATTTATTTTCGGTAATTATAAACTTGTAAAATGAAAAAATAAAGCTACATCCCATTGTTGATAAAATCAGAATCAGTATATTTTTATTGGCCAAGTAAAGTTTAAAAGAATACAAGCAATGTGACTAGGTGGATGGGGCGAAAAAACTAAAACAAACCAGAAACACCACAATAATAATAATAATAATAATAATATTAACCACAATATTTGCATTTTCTGAAGAAAATGCTAGCATTAGCATTAAAAAGCATTAACTTTAGCATTAGTACTTACCTAGCATTAGTATCAGCCTAGCATTAGCACTAACCTAGCAATAGCTAAGCATTAATCAAGCAATAGCTGAACATTAGCAATGAGGTTGAAATGAGTTGAAAAGGTTGAAAAAGCTAAAATTTCCAATATAAATGAATGGGAAAGAAAAAATGTAATAAGTCAAAAAGTGTAAAGTTATTGATTATGAAAGTACAAGCATAAATCTCGGGAACTTTCTGAATTTTTTGATAGCTTAGTTGTTAAAATAGTACAAGGATGGATATGAACATATATACGAGTAGTGCAGGTAATATTGTAATATTAAGTGTTAAATATCTAAGGAATGGGCTTTTGCCTCAGCACAACAACAACAAATTGATTGTTTTTCTATACATTTTAGAAAAAACCATCCAGTTCACATTTATTGGTGGTTTACTGAGGAGACGTGACATATAGTTGCTCACCAGATTAGGAGAGAGAAGGGACTGGAAGTGGAAGAGAAGTCCGACACTGGCAATCTGCTCCAGCCACTGCCGACTGGCCTCCTGAATGTCCACAGAGTCTGGGTTGTCCTGCTCCAGGTCTTGACCTGCATTATGAACCTGTGAGTGAAAACACATAAAAGTGATGAAGGTAATGTGTGCGTCACAGTTTCCCTTTAACGTGATGGTTTTACCTGGTTGAGGACAGCCAGCAGATGCTCAGAAAAAGCACAAACTGCAGTAACCAGAGATTGGCAGAAAACCATATCTCGACGCAACTGGATCTCTGAGTCTAGAAAGAAAAAAATAAAATAAAATAAAATCCTTGACAAAACTTTAACATTTTGTTTTAAACGGCACCTTTAAAACTAGGGGTGTCCATTGCCATGAATCTGACGATACGATTCACGATTTGCACACACTACGATATATTGTAATATCAATAAATACAAATTTCACCTTCACAAGTACAAAATGGTATAAAATACAATTTATTTCATTTCTTTTAAACTTGCGAGAAATAGCAAATGGTAACTAACTGTAATTCAAATACCAACATAAAAAAGTGGTAAGTTTACCAAACTGTCAAATTACGATTTCCACAAAAGTTTCACTTTTCCTTCTACAACAGATTGTGATTCTGTTAAGTTTAAAAAAAAAAAAAAAAAGTTGTTTTATGAAAATAAAAGTGTCATCAACTTCCAAGCTAAAATGCATTGAGAAGTGAGGTAGTTTAACAAGGTCTTATGGTGTGTTCCCTGACACCTATTGACTGGGCGTTTACGTGCTATGCATATGCATATGAATATAATATAATAGCATATGTTTTTTTGGTTAAAAACATGATTAAAAGATTCGATTTGTGACATTTTTTTTGGATCAATACAATAATTGTGCGGTGAAATATGGCGATATATATCGCCAAATCAATTTTTTCTTACACTCTTACTAAAAATCTTTTTTTTAATGTGGTGTCAGAAAAAAAACAAAAAAAGAGACAGACCTGTGTATTGCAGTAACAGCAAAAGTAGTCGAGCCTTCACCTCTGAAAAAAAACAAAGAGCAATCCAGTGAGGAAACAATTAACTCTGTATCAAATCACACACAGCTGCCCCCCACCCCTCAACCCCACCCCCACAGTGCACAACTATGACCTAAACCACAAAGTGAATCCAGCAAAGTCGTAGATATGACAACACGGTAAAACTTGCTCTATCGCAGCTCGACAGCTGTTAATCTCTACATATAAAACACACAATGTCGTAAAAAAAACCAGCCACGGGCGGAGATAAAAACTAATCTAAATGTGCTTATTGTTCCTTCATAGCTGTGAGTAACTTAGCAAGAGGCAGAATTGTATTAAAACGCTGCAGTGGAGAAATATAAAAAGGAGTAAAATGCAAACCATATTAACTTTGCCTATTTGTACATTTCCACTCATGACCCTCAGCTGACTTTTCTCAGGAGTCTCATGTAGCCTCCACACATGACTGTGTGCCAACAAATTAAAAACACACTGCCGACAGATATATATATATATTAAAAAAACCTGAGTTGTAGGTAGAAAAGAAAGTGCCTGCTGCTAGTTTTCATCTCCAGCTTCGGAAATGTATGAATCACAAGATGGTTATTAATTCAAATTTTAAACAGACGCAGTAATTGGTGGTGACTGCGTTCATTGAATAAGATGTGATAAATATTTAGTTGGAAAGATACAGAATTCCAACTTGGTGAAGTTTGTGATGATTTAGGTACACATGTACTGACCTTCGACATATTTGGAGACGGTTTGTGTGAGTGCCTGAATGCTGCTGGGGAGATTCCAAGGATCCTGTTTGACGTGCAGACGCAGCTTCTTGGTGCAGTTAACCCTGGGCTCCATTTCCTGCAGGAACTCTTGAAAGCACACATTGAACATGTTAGAAATGTGACTGAATTGAAGCGAGACATTGCACGCATAAAGCTGGCAGACACAATTTTTATCTATCTTCAACTAAAATCTGCAATATATCAGTAAATGTTTGCCCTGCTTTGTAAGATTTATAAGAGAAATAAAAGAGAACTCTGACCCCAATTCAAGATGCATGATTACTCCTCAATTAAAGTTTGGGAATTAAATCTGTTTTGTGTAAATAATCATGTTGCCACACAAATAATTCCATAAATGGTTGTAGTTTAGCGCAAAATTTGATCTCATACCTTATTTTTCCTTTTGTTAAGTTGAGGTTTTTGTTTATTCACACAAGGTTTTTCAGGATTTTTCTTACCTCCTGACATGTTTTCGACTGTCAACTCTTTGTTGGAGAAGATTTTTCCTTTTTCTTCTTTCAACAATTCTGCATGAAATACTCATTTTAAATTTTTCATGAACTAATAAAACTTTAATAACTTTGCAAACGGAAATAAAGAGCATCAGTCACTCGTAAAGTTACAAATTCTGTAAATATCTATCTATAGATATATATATATCTATATATATCTATGTTTTTTTGTTTTTTTAAAAAATTAAGTCAAGTTTTTTAACCACTTCAAACATTGAATACTGTTTTTTTTAAGAAGATCATTTTTCAGAGCTTTTTATCTGACATTTATGGTATGTGAGATATATCATGTGTTCGTATATGTATGTGGTCTTTACAGCATTTTATGCATTGTTTATAGGACTTACAATGGAAAACTAAAATTCCTTCAGTTTGAATTTGAATTTACCAGGTAACAAATAATTATTTATGTATTTTCATGGCAAGCTGAAACTATTTCTAGACCATCGAGTCTTTCCATGAGTGCAAAACCTTGGCAGCACACTATGAACTAGATAAATCAGCCTGTTAAAAAGTGAACTCAGAAAAAAGAACAGATGCAGGACAGTGTGCACGTCCTGGAGCTTCACAGTGAGTGTGAGATCAGATGGAGGATTGCTCTACTTGTTGGATAATCCCATTTTGCTCTGTTATCAAACACATTACTGCAGTGGAGATGGATCAGCGCCGATCAAGGCTGTACGTCCCTCCTGAGGGCATTGATGCACACACTAATGCACACATACACACGCGGGCGCACACGAGGAAAAAAGCCTTTAATAAACAAACATGGACTATTTCAAGTTCATACATATTGAGGACGGCTGGAGTGTGTGTGCCAAACGAGTTGGGGTGTTTTTAGAGCACGCTATTTTAATTTGGGTTCACATTCAGTGAATAAAATGAGCTAAATATAGGATACTATCAGACCTCCACTGGGTTCCGCCCCCCCCCCCTCACAAGAATGGTGAATGGATTATAGAGCTCTGGTTTTTTTGTGGTGAACCAACAAGTCATTACTAAGAACATTTAACATGTTATTTTGAAGGTGATCATGTGCAAAAATAGACAAAAGGTTGAGTGAAATTAAACAATTACGTTTTGCAAAAACATATTGTTTAGTTAATCTGATACATTTCACGAGAAAAATTCAAATTTTAAATTTTTTATCTCCTGACATGTTTCGACTGTCGACTAGATTTTTCCCTTTTCTTCTTTCTACAATTCTGCCTGAAATTTAAAACTTTTCATGAACTAATAAAAACTTTAATAACTTAAATGGAAAAAAAGAGCATCAGTTACTCATAAAGTTACAAATTCTGTAAACATCCATCCCCACCAGCCTACGTTTTTTTTTTTTTTTTTTAATTAAGTCGAGCCATTTTAACCACTTCAAATATTGAATACTGCATGTTGCTGTTTTTTTTTTTTAGGAAAATACTTTTATCTGCCATTTATAGTATGTGAGATATGTCATGTGTATGTATATGTACAGTATGTGGTCTATATAGCATTTTATGCTCTGTTTATAGCACTTACAATGGAAAAATAAAGTTCTTTCAATTTGAATTTGACAGGTAACAAATAATTATTGATGTATTTTCATGGCAAGCTGAAACTGTTTTACACAAATAAATACGACTACACAAGTCTGCGAAGAATGGAGAACCAACGAGTCATTACTAAGAACATTCAACATGTTATTTTGAAGGTGATCATGTGCAAAAATAGACAAAAAGTTGAGTGAAATTAAACATTTATGTATTGAAAAAACATAAATAGGGTTAATCTGTTACATTTCACCAGAAAAATTCAAATTTTAACCCCTAGTTTTGCAAGATGTGAATAAAAACTGCAAAATCAGAACTGCACGCTGTCCATCCATCATGTATTACCTTGTAATCCCCTTCCAGGTGTGAAACATTTTGTCTGCTCGAACATTCGTGCCACCACTGCCCCTCTCAGCATGCTGGTGATAGTTTCCATCTGAGGGAAACACACAAAAGTCAAGCTTGAACATTTGCTGCTGTTCTTTCTGCTCACTGAGCCCAGATTTAACCAACACCTGTCCCTGTGCACATGCACACACGCACACAATACCAGAGAGTCGCTTTGAAATCTATTAGCAAAGACGTCTGACAACAATGCGGAGGGATTAGGCCTGGATTACAGATTAAGTCAAACAAATGGAAGTGGAAACAGGATAAAAAGTACAACAGAAAGTTTTAGTTTATTCTGTTTGTTTCAGTGGACAAGGACGCATTAAGCCTCCTATAGTTAGTGCAAACACGTGTCAATGACCTACTATAAGTTGTTTTTAATCTGCCACATATTTAGAAGTTCTTCATCACCCACCTGACTAAAAAGATGCTCAAGGAAGCTGTGAAGTTTCTTCTGCTTATCATGTGACAGCCAAACACTGGAGTGCAGCTCATCCCCTGTGAAAGAACCCATGTTAATCTATATCTACAAAGCAATAACACCAGCACTCACTATAAACAGTATTATATAAACTGTGTAATACACCACCAGTTCATTCAGTTATTCAACTGCTTTAACTGTATTCATCTCATTCAACCTAGATAAAAAATAATGCAAAATTCATTTAAATGCAGCGACAGAGAGTTACACAATGAACACAAACCGTAAATATTGATGCCGTGTTTTTATGATGAATGTGTGAAGAGTTCAGTTTTTCATAATTTAGTTGAGGTGATACGAGGCAAACCAAAGTAGTGCGGCTAATTCTTTGTTGTTGTTGTTTTTTACCTTCTCTGCACATGCTGTTGAAGGTCAAAACAATCTTTTTACAACAGCTATGCATGTTTTATTATTGCAATGACACTAATGCATTTATTCTTATTACATAACTATGAAAACAAATAGAGGTGATATGCTCTACTTGGTCAAAGCCACTCAACTATATTTTGACTCATATCACCTGAACCAAGTTGTGAAAATTAATCAAAACGGAGTTATCTGCTTTTGCAATATGAGCTGAGTAATTGAAAATGGGGGGGGACAATAAATTATTGTAAATATACGAGTCTACATGTTTAAAGAGACCGAAATATTTGCTGCTGCACAGAAATCGATTACCAGAAAATGGCTTTGTGACAACATTCCCACTATCAGTCACTGGATTTGTATTGTTCAAGATATACTGTATATGTAATGGACAAACTTACATATACTGTAATATTAGAACATGACAAATTCATAAAGTTTATGAGACCATGTAGATGGTTTATTTCAGCACCAATGTATCCGTAATGTACTGAAAAATTGGAACAATGTTGTTTATGTTGATTTCTTTGTTCATTATTATACAACTATGTATGCATATACTGTATGTGGTTTTGTTAATACTGTATACATGTTTAAAAACTTGGGACTGAAAAATGTTATGTCATTTTATATTTGTACCATCTGTTTCCAATATAAATTTGAATTACAAAAATAAAGGCTTCATGTTTTGTGTACCTGAGTCCATCTCGTCGCTGTGCATGTAGGAGCTGCAGTGGCTGCTGCAGATACTGGTGAAGGAGGCGATGGAGTTCCTGTTGCTGTTACAGTCACTGGAAATGTACATTTCTCAGAGTTAAAATCTCTCAAAATGTTTCATTTTGGCTATTTCAATCTCAGTGATAGTGTTTTAAAGCAGGGGTCACCAGCCTTTCTGAAACTGTTACTGAATAGTCCAAAGGGCTACCAGTTGGATAAACACAGAAATACTACTACAATTACCCAGTTTCACTTTACTTATCTAGAAGGATAATGAAGAAAGACTTTGCGTCTCCATAAAAGGTTAGAAAATACTTCAGTTTCAACATGTAACACTTTATTTCTTTTATTTTTATGCCATTGTTTCATTCTCACATTACCACTTATGAAACATGTCATAGGGAATCATCATGTTCCTATTTTACTAGCCACAAACTACTCTTTTACTAACCGAAACATATTCCTTCAATTTAACAGTTATGCAAGATTTTATAAAATGTCCTCTCTTTTTTTTATTTATTTGAAAAAATTTAAAAACCGTCACAATCTAAACACTAAATCTGCAGAATCTTTAATAAAATCCTATCTGCAATATTTGGACACATTTGTTTCAATGTTTCAGTGAATGTAAAACATTTAAAGATGGTTAATTTAAAGGGCCCATGTTACGCTAAATCAACTTTTCTGTGCTTTAAACATCATGAAGTGCTATTAGGACTTCATACACATGTCCAAAGTGTTTTTTTCATTGATTCCAAACACCTCGCTCCAATTTGATGACACGTTCCCACTTTGATGACGAACTTTACGTGGCACTGAGCTGGAGAAGCCACGCCTGCAGGAAGCTCTCTGCCGTGATTGACATGTAAACAGACACGCCCACGAAGGTGAGCATTTCAGCGTCCTTCACACAGTGCTATGTATGTATTTTCTACAGTCTATGTATGTACTGGTGAATGCCCCGCCCCCACGCTCTGTCTCGTGTTTATAAAGCAGCATGAGCTCAGCTCCGGAGTGGGTGGGAGGAGGGCGGGCCATCCTCTGGCCCTACGTCACCGTGCGGGGAGGAGGAAGTCAGTGTCCCGTCTATAGACACGCCCACTCATGAATACGCATAAGTAGGATGAAAATCAGCCTGTTTGTGTAGAGTTGCTCAGAAAGTGACTTTTCAGAGGCGAAAACTCTGGAAAACAGGCGAGTTGGGAAAATAAACCTCAAATACTATGTTTTTAGAGTTCTTAGCACGAATGGAGATGAGTGAAAAATAGCATGATATGGGACCTTTAAAAAACAAAAAAACATTAGTTTGACTACTAAGGCTCTGACGACAACTATCATCTGAGTTCATCTTAGTAATTTAAATTTTAAAACCCGGTAAATCAGAATTTAGATGGAGTTAACTGGTGACTTCTCACATGGTCCATGGAGGCTAATGGGGCCCACGTTGACCTTGTTGGTGACCCCCTTTTTAAAGCATTGTTTTAGTAATAGTTAGATATTCCACATTGATAACTTTGATGTTTTTTTTACCTGTATGAATCTCTGTTGCTGATGGTGTCGTGACCAGAGTCCTCCTGCTCATCTCCGGCTACATTAAAACACACCTTCTTCCCGTTCTTTTCACTTCTCTCTCCTTCGCTCTCTGCAGAAATGTAGCTCTCAGGAGCCCTCACCTCTGATGTGGGAGGGTATGTGATGGAGGATAGTAAGCTGAGAAAAAAAGAAAAAAGAGAAATATTAATTCATCCATGGTACTAAAAACCTTTTTCTTTTTTTGCTCCACATATCCCACACGTATGTAGATAAGCAGGACAAATAAAAGCTCTTTGTTTGTGTTCAGATCCACTTTGATTTAATAGGTTCAAACGTGTCGAAAAGGTGCAGCTGTGTCAACCCAGCTGTACAGATCAGCTTCCCTTTCACCGATACAGCTACAGTTTGTTTTCCTTCAGGTTGCTATCAGAGGAGCAGGAAGAGGCCAGGGCGGATATTTTCACAGTTGCAACAACACATGGCAGCATTTAAAGCCCTATCCTAATAAATTCTTAACTTAGACCTGTTTTTTTCCCCCCTTACACAGAAACACCGTTTGACACACAATGCCGGCCTACATTTCAGACTTCAGTTTTAATCTGAGTCTACTCGCGTTTTTCCATTGTGTCATAGCAAAGGCCTTTGAGAAATTTCAGCAGAGGCTTAAAAAAGGGGATGCCAGAGGCCAGTCAGAGCTGGAACCAAATAAACAACCTGTCTCCTGCATGTTGGTCTAATGGGACTGAGTTTAATGGCACTTTTCTGCATTCACCCTCCTTTCCTCACATCGCTGACCCCCTTTCTACTCATTCACTGGTTGACGTGGCCACAAAGATACCCTCATTACTGTCCGCTTCAGGAGCCACCACAATGCCCAGCCACAATGCAGTGGCATTCCATCCTGAGACGCTATTCAGGCTCTGTGATTGGCTGTTGGTAATAAAGAGGTGCTGATTTTTTTTTTTTTGCTTCATTGCAAAAACTATTAGAGAGAGAAATAAGGATTAACAAAGTTCAAATCAGAAAATGAGCTCGAAAAGACAAAAACACCTGAACATACACAAAATGTACCGAAAAACTAATCGCTCATCTGCGGGTGCCGATTGTAAAATGTCAATGTTAAATTTAAATGTTAAATATTATATCTAAATGTTAAATATTAAATCCCAATCTAAATGTTAAATCTAAATATTAAATCTAAATCTAAATGTTGAATCTAAATGTTAAATGTTAAGTGTAAATGTTAAATATTAAATGTAAATGTTAAATATTAAATGTTAAAGGTAAATGTTAAATCTCAATCTAAATGTTTAAATCTAATGTTAAATATTAAATCTAAATATTAAATCTAAATCTAAATGTTGAATCTAAATGTTAAATATTAAGTGTAAATGTCACAGCTGAAACTAAATATTTAGCTAATATGTAAATTCACCGGAATGAGCTTTTATTTTTAGTACTACCGGTGAATTTGCATATTGGCTAAATACTGTATTTAGTTTCAGCCGTGACATTTAGATTTATATTTAACATTTTGATTTAGTTTTAACATTGACATTATATTTTTACGGGAAAATAAATTTCACAAATACTGCTGTAAATCTGGTCAAAAGTAACAGAAAAAATATTCATACATGTTTTTTAAACGTGGTTTGTTGCTAAATGTTGCAAAAAGTTGCTGTTTATTTTATCATGCGCAACTTTACAATTGGCGCCCCATATTCATCTACCGTACTTTGACACATTAAACCATCTGACTTCAATCACGTTCATCGCAGACACTACAGAACTCTGCATGCTAGAACATTTGCATCAAAATTTAAACTAAAGCAGGATCAATAAGTCAAAGGACCTTTTAGCTCCAAACGTGTTCTCTGCCAGAATCCTGTGAATACTGAGCAGTCCAGAAACTAAAACTAAAAAAAAGGAAAAGAAACAAGAGATGGAATTTAATCCTGGAAGGAAGGAATTCAGATCTGATATTAAGTAGAAATGTATGCAAACATGTGACCCCTTCTCTGAGGATGAGACAAAAGCTCATGGGTCATGGCGTTGAAAAAAAAATAATTCCTCGATGGTCGGCCAAGACGTTATGTAACGTTGTGCTATATCTGCTTGCTTTCTTTTCCTAAATTCCACCAGTGTATTTCCATCTATTTTCTATTCTGTTACCAATGTACTCTTGATTTCCTCTTTGGACGATGGGAACAGGAAACTCTTGTGTTTGACGTAATGTCCTAAATAGCCACTTAGTTTTTTTATTATATAACTTTGAAGTCAACATAGTCACACCCAGTGTATGAAGAGATTCTGATAATAGTGGAAATGTCAAGAGAAAAAGAAAAGATGGAGCATTGATGCCGCATTACCAGCCAGTCAGGAGGTCGATCGATATTCAAATTAATCTAATCAATCAATCAAACATTTTTCTATATATATATATATCACCTTTCTTACAAACTCAATTGTAAATCAAAATGCTTCACAGAAATTTGCTGATGTGATTGACAAAAGTTAAAAATGATAAAAAGGTTTAGAGACTAATGCACACAGAAGAAATGGAGTAAAATAATTAACAAGATGATAAAATGAGAAAGAGCCGGAAATAAAAACACAGCAGAGAAGGGAACCATTTTTAAAGAAGAAAACATTAAAATTAGAATTAAAAATATATATATTTAAAAAAAACATAAAGCACTACACAAAAGCCAGACTGAATAAATAGTATATATTCTGTACATACTGAATAAATATGTTGCGTCTTAAAGTGGAGTCTCCAAACGTTTTACTTTTGCTCTTTGGAACAGTTAAAGGAGTAGTACCAGAGGGTCTAAGTAGTCGGATTTTAAAATCAATGTGAAAACTGACAGAACAATCAGCACACCTACAGGGGTCAAAGCAACACACTGAGACACCTATGAGCAACTTATCAGTTGTACTTTTAATTAAAACACTCCTCCTTATTCTCACCTTTAACAAGCTCCTGGAGCGACCATCATAGTGTGCTTTTTATGACCTGACAGCAGATGGTAAAGGTCATTTTCACCTTGTCCAGGGTGTCTTACACGCGTGGGGGCAACTTCGTTAATTGTCAAAGAAAGAATTTTATCCATTCTGAGTCATGAAGACTGAGACCTGGCATCTTGTTTGCTAATGAAGCTATGCTAATTTAAAGAATGCCTGATGATTGGAAGAAATGTGTAGCAAAAATTCAAATCAACGTTTAACAAGAAGGAAAATTTTAACTTTAAAAAAAGAAGCTGAACTATGTGATGACAATAATCAGAGCTCCACTGTTGCTAAATGACTTTTCCAGAGAGAACCTGACCTAATCACATCCGATTGCTTTGAGATTACATTTCCTTTAGCTGCTAGGGCGAACAATCAAGGCAGCTTTTATTTCCTATTTCCTCTTAGCAGCCTCGTGAGCTTTCAAACAATAAGCACATGGCTGCCACGCAGAATACCAATGTTAGCGATGAATAACTATATTGTATACACACACAGAAACACTCTGGTTGGTAACCCTGAGCTCAATTTAATGTCTGTGTAAAGCAGAAATAAATTTGTGTTATGAGTTTGTCACGCCACAGAAACGTGCTATTGACCACACTGAGCCAAATTTGAAAGATGAAAAAAAATCGCTAAATATATAAAATTAGGTCTCAAAATCATGGAAAAACAAGAACTGCTCTCTGCTCTTAAAGCTGGGGGCGTGTCAGTTAGAGGCGCTGGAACGACGCCCACGCGTGGGAAGGAAGGCGCCGCCTCTGTGTATTAACTCAAACCCTATGAAAGAGAGCAGTGTAAAAGACCAAAAAACTGAGGAAAAATCAAAAAATGAGTCAGAACTGCACCCGCTAGAGGTGAAGAAATAAATGAATTGCAGTGCAAAAAAAGTGCTAATTTCATAAAAAAAATGTGGCACCAGGGGACGCGTTTTTTTCCTCAGAGTCCGAATATGTGGTTTTGTTTTCGGATAGGGGCCGAGTTGCGCCCGCTGGAGGCCGTGGAAGTTTGGTGTGCTTCAGCAGCAGGGTCGGGTTTATGCAAACGAGGCTCCGTTACGTAATGCGACTATGATTTCTGACCCGCCTATTAAATCCTGAACACAGAAATTTGAATTGTAGTTTTTGAAGCCTAGCTCTACAATTACATTCTAATGGTTGAATGGCTTTGTACATGTTTTGAGGGAATACATTTATGACCTATTTAATGTGTTTAGAAGTAAATGTCATAATTTGCTTTACACAGTCTTTACGTGTTAAAAAAGTTGCAAACTGAGAAAATGTTCCTGACGTAAAAGAAAGCTGAAAACAAACCCATGTCTCACAAGTGAAAAGTAGATACTAAAACAGATTAGATTAGATTAGATTAGATTAGATTATCATTCTATAAATATGCAACACTTTAGCTCAGAACTTTTTAAGAAGTACTAATCTAAACGATGTCACTCACTCATGAATATGGCCCCCGTGCGTCTCCATTTCTTTTACGACAGCTGTGAGTTTATAGAGAAGTTTCTGGTATGCGTCCAGGGTGAGCAAATCTTCCTCTCGGAGCAGGAAACGAAGGCCGTGGCCCTCGGTGCGGCCCAGACTATGACCTGATGGTGCAGCCATAGTAGTGATGGTGTGATGCACATTCACCATTTCATTAAGTTTACCTGAAAATTACCATAACAGATGAGATTAAATACATTTGTATTACGTCCGGGTGCTGATGTGATTTCAGTGTAGGGCGTCCACACTGACCGTGCTCCGCACTGCTGCGTCCTCCTCTCTCTAAAGTGTTCTTCCTGTTGTCCAGCTGCACACCAAAAGCACTGCCCAGGGAGGTGGTCGTCTTGGGGTAGGAGACTTCCATTACGTTAACATGACAGTTTGTGGGGCAGAAGTCACTGCTGTGGAGTGGAGACACTTTGGCCTTTGCTTGTTTGAAGGTGGGCCAGGCCCTGTTTTTCAGTACCCTGGAGAACTGATACAAACAGGTTAATGTCAGAGATGTACTGTACACTACTACATGTTCATTTCTAGTGTTTCGTCACCAAAAAAGGAGGAAAGTTATTCGCACGACACCACTTTTGTACTATTTCGTTCCCGGTATTCCCTGAAATGTCACCTCACTCCGCGAAACATTCAATTTCGTCCAGAGTCGGATCTTTTGCGTGAACCCAAAAATAAACATCTTTTATTGATTTTCCTCAACTTTCAGTCCATTTAAACACCAGAAATATGTTGGAAAATGACAATGGCAGAGTTTTTAGGGTCAAACACAAGAAATCACAGTAAGAATGAAGAAAAAACACTTCTATCCAGCAGTCTACAGCAGTGTTTCTCAAATGGGGGTACGTGTACCCCTTGGGGTATGCGATGGCACTACAGGGAGTACTTAAGAAAGAGAGAGAGTGGAAAATTAACAAATAAAGGGTCAGTCTTGGTTCCAAACCATGAAACTAAAAACTATAGAAATAAATCTATTCAGAAGACACTCTATTCAGAGTTTTTCAACCTTGGGGTCGTGACCCCATGTGGGGGCACATGGATTTCAAATGGGGTCGCCTGAAATTTCTGAAAAATTGAAATAGATTTTTTACATGTTTTAATTATTTTTATCTTTTTTAAATAAAACAACACAATCTCAAACTGCATTTCTATACTTTTATTTTGTTAAAAATAAATCTAGTTAAACTAAAATGCAGTTAAAATAAATATCCAGAAGTTCTTCATATCAAAATGGGGCCACGGTCCAAAAAAGGTTGGGAACCACTGCACTAAATGCTGTTTCTTTCGGCTTATTTACAGAATTAGATTCTTTAAAATGTGCGTTATCGTTCAATTCATCATTATGCACTATAGTTGTAGTCTGACAAAAGGGGGTATTCAGAAATCAGAGAAAGGGGTTCTTGAGCCAAAACAGTTTGAGAACCACTAGTCTACAGGACTCCACAGCCCACAATGCAATGCGCAAAACCTTTCCACCCATCAATAAGCAGAATGTTTACAGTGGAGATCAAAACAAACTTTCCAGTGGCAATTTCAACCTTTCACATATTCTTATAAAGCAAATGATTGGAGTTATTGATCCATGAGGCTGATTTGTCAGACTAGTGCTTTGCTCCCCACATTGTTAAATGTGTCTCTAAAAATCAGGTAAGAGATTAGAAAACAGAAGAAGTTGCAGTTAAACCCTCCACCTCTGTGTCTGCATCCTGTCAGATGGATAAAGCTGAGGATGAAATAATAATGCCAATCATGCCTCATCCTCATCACTTTGACGACCGCACTTCACTATAAAGCATTTGTTCATCACCAAGGCTGTGCAATAATGTGTGTGTCCTTTTCTCTAAGGCTCCTGCTGCCATTGCACACTGTTTCCCCCTAATGAGGAGTGTCGCTAGTTAGCATGAGGTAAATATATGTTCAGAACAAACATGCATTCCTGAAAATCCTTCCATGCATTTCTTTTCTTATCTATTTCTCAGCTGATTGGTTATAAAGGGTGGTGTGGCATCTCAGTCTATTAAAGGCACGAGGCAGAACACATTTAAGACATTACATGGTAAACACAGCACTAACCCATCCCTACTACTGTCCACTTATATAGTAGACTCTGATTAGCCTAACCTGTTTTTACACTAATGGCTGAATATATATATATGTATATATATTTATATATTTTTTTAATTTATTTTATTTTAATTATTTTTTTGTAACGATGACCCAAAATGTAACAAGACCCGAATTGTTATTAAAATTTTCTTTAAAACAATCAAAAATGTTAAAACTGTATGTAACAACAAGAGGCTGAGCCCAAAACGTAAAAACTTTTTGCCTTTTTTTTAAAATATATATAAATGAAGGTAGGAAAAAACTCTATGATGTAATACAATTATTACACTATTAGGGGAGCTATCGAATTACCGGTCAATCTATGTTCCTACTCTCACTTATGGTCATGAGCTCTGGGTCCCTGCCCCGTGACCTGGCAATGAATAAGCGGAAGAAAATGGATGGATGTATAGATATTGCATTTTGGGTTTTATTACTTTTTTTTTCTCTCTCTCTTTGTCTGCACATGCTGTCAGTGGTCAACACTACAAGAGGTGCAATATTTTTAAAACAGCAATGCATGTTTTGTTATTGCAATTAAATAAATGCATTTATTTTATTGCATAATTGTGACCATCACCAGCCCTTCCCTAAGGAAGGGAAAGAAACACTTTATTATAGGGAGGATATAAAAAAAGAGGGCAGTGTTACACCTAGGTGAGGGGGAAGGGAACAGGGAGGATAGATTCAAGGTAGGAAATGGAAAGGGTGGTGCCAGTACGACTTTTATCCCACAGCCGAAGGCATCCCAGTGCATCCAAGACCAATGTATGTGCAAAAACAGCTACTGCAAACCAAAGTGCTATATTTATGATCATTTTTTAATATATATATATATATATATATATATATATATATATAACAATTTGGGTCGTTGTTACATGAAGGGCTCTAACAAGGCCCAACCTTTGCTTTTTTTCTCCTTTTCTTGCTCATTTGTATTGAAATACTACAAAGACATCAACTCACAAGTAAACCGAGACACACTGTGGATGGTGCATGTAATTTATGGTCAGTATATACACTCTAGAGACATAATCATGATAATCAAGTACTATTTAGGTTGTATCAAGGCATAAAGTTCCCCTAAGTTTACTTTATTTTTCCAATTAGTCTTCCTGCTGTGCTCTCCACATTCTCTCCTGATGTCAGTGAAGGAAGGGTGAGCACAAAAATCCTGATGAGATGTTCTATCTGAAAATATTCATATGTGACTGGTAATTAATCCAAGGCAGAGCCTTTTCCTCTCTCTCACGCACACTTGTGTTGTTTTGCCTTTCAGACACATGCTCACAGATGGGACAAAGACGTGATGGAAATCTTTTGGCAAAGTCAGTGAGCAGCTGAGACGTAATTAAAACCAACTTAGTAGATAACAGCATGAATGTAAAAATGTACTTAGAAAGTGAGTGACGAGCTGGAAAGCCAATAATTGGAGCTTTTAGGGAAAAGTTGGTAGAGATCAATTATTTTCTTACATTTTTTCACAGCAGATTCCTGATGGATGTGTTTGGAGTTCGATCAGATTTAACAGACTTTGACTTGTTGATATGAACGTAGTGAGTGAAGAGACAGAGCATGAATTCATTATACTGATTAATTATTCTCTCTTGTTATGAAAAGTGAAGTGACATATTGAGAAAAACACAAAGCTAACGCCAACCTGATTTTAACACCGACTACTGAGTGTTACCTTTCTGTAGTTGCTAATGCGGCGGTTGATGTGCTCCACCCGCTCACCACACATAGAAGTGAGGCGGGTCTGCAGCTCCTCTGGGATCACGTCACAGCTGTGGGTCAGTCTGCCACACATCTGCACCAGCAGGTCGTCATTACGCGCCAGCACCTCCAGAATCTGCTCACGGAAAGGGTATAAGCACGAAAAGAGATGATGTACAGACACAGAAAGGCCTCCCAAAGTTCAAACTAACCAAGTGAAGAAAACCAAAAAAAAAACAAAAAACTGCCAAACATAGAACAATGTGAAGGATTTCAAGCTACAATAGAAAATACAAAGACGTCGTGCCAGCCCGTTGGTGGAAACAAAAGAAACAAACAAAATAGGGAAATTGACAAAGACATGCTGAAATGTTTGGACACAGAGACGACAGACAAACCCAAAAGATTAGCAACAGATACAAACACTACTTCATTTTAAGTCCTTTTTTTGGAATATTTGAATAGGAATAACAATGCTTCTCATTAATCAGAAATCACATTTGGTCCATGTGTTCAGCACTTCATCTCAAATGCCTCAGAGTATGTCCTGCGCCCAGTACTGTGATACATGACTTTTAAGTATGAATAATACTTCTTTCTGATGTTATATTAGATATGAGAAGGACGTTAAACACAAAGTGAGTGAAAAACTGCCTGTAGGAAATGAGAAGCAGGAAGTGTTGGTTGCAAAGGACAAACCCATGTGGCCAGACAGAAAAATCAAAACCTCACTATGGACTACGAATATATATAGGATGAAATGGATTGCTGGGCCAGATGTTTTCAATAAGAATAATAGCACTTCCCTTTGGCGGAACGGGAAACTATGAATGAATCTTAAGTCGGATTTACTTTTGACTTTAGCGTGCAATTAGTTGTAGAGTCGAGCTTTTGATATTAGCTAAGGATTCATAGACCATGCTGTTATTGATTGAGAAATATGACCATAATTCATTTTGTTTACTACTTCAGCACGTCTGCTAGCACGTTTTAAGGGAACCTTCTTTCCAAAGAATTTAAGAGTAAGAAAACAGAAACTGTGTTACAATTACAGAATAGACAGGATTAATGCACAAAGTAAGATGCACCAGCTCAGATATTTTCATATTGTACTTTTTGTCTTTGCCTTCTGTTTTTCTTCCTTCTTTTCTTTATACAGCATTTTATTTGAATTAGATTTATACAGTATAGAATTCAGTTGTTTAAGATGGTGTGTTTTAATTAAAAAAAAATTACATTTTAAATTTTAAATTTAACTGGTAAAACATTTCAGGCAACCCCATTTAAATTTCAGGTGACCACACATGGGGTTACAACCCCAAGGTTGAAAAACACTGGGCTAAAGTAAGAAAATAATAATTTGTAGGTAAATCACCTAAAAATAAATTAAAGCTATATTAGCTAAAGTTGTCAGTAGTTAGAATTAGAGCTTAGATAAACTCTTATATGTTGGCAGACTATAAATTAAAATTATTCTCCAAAGACAGTCAGTTTAGTCCCACAAAAACAGACAGTTGCACACAAACTCAAATTCAGAAACAATCTAGAACTAAGGCCTAATGTACTCGTCCTCAGACTGTAGGCTGCAGACGTTGTTATTTTTCAATGAACTGCACAAAGTTAGTTGCAGCTCACTGCAGCAAAAACGCACAAATTCATCCTACAAAACTCTGTATCAATAAGTAAACCAATAAACTACCTTAGCAGTGAGGCTGAAGAATCCTTTGGGCTCAACCATCTTCTCCAGCACGTGACACTTGATGCCAGCCGTGCTGTCGTACTCGTACACCACTCCGTATTCCAGGTGCACGTTATCTACTGTCAGACTTACATGCTCCTTTTTCCCGTCTATGAGTGCTATTGTGTTGAATTTGTCCATCACCTCTGAAATTAGGGAAATATAACATAATATTTGCTAATATTAGGAGAAAAGTAAAAACAAAAAGATGTTGCAAATGCTTCTTCCAAATATTGGCTTTCAGTGCTGTTTTTTATAAAAGAAATTTCTTTCCAAATACTGTACAGGGCCACTGTCATTAGATGAACCAGAGGAGGAAACTGTTCTTAACCCAAGATGTTCCACTTGTTAACTGATGGAGGGAATGGGTTTTGTTATCCTGTGAACGAGTCTGTGCTACGTCTCCAGACACCTTTAGACAAACGTCTTTTCCAAGATAAATGATTTCCTTTCACTTTTTGCGTCTGTGCATTGTTACACTCATTGGATCTGCATGTGTGTGTGTGTGTGTATGCGTGTGTGGAATCACCTTCTACTTTGCACTCAAAGCCTTCACCATTCTCTGAAGATGTAGGGTTCTGGATGGTTTTCTGGTTGTCCTCCTGTGCACTCTCATTGCTGTTGTAGACCCATCGAACGGTGTCTTGCTGCATAAATATTTAAATAAAACATTTACTAAAAAGGTTCTGGCATCATAACAACTGAAAAAGCAGATGAACACAGAGATTCCTTCTTCTAATTCACAAAAACTATGTGGCACAGTTTAAACAGTGTGGGTTCCATGTTGTGAATATCCTCAACAAACTGTCAATATAAACCAATCTTTTCTTGCATGATTTCCGCAGCTTTATTTTCAAAATGAAAGTTGTGTGTTTTTAAGTTTATGTTCAGCATGTTTTTCTGGCTTTGTCCAGATTGTGCATAGTAGGGGTCATCAACTATATTCACCTAAGGGGCAGAACTGTCTTTGCAGACTTGGCAAATGTGCTGAATATATGGATTAATAGAATCAACTATTGTTATCAATTTGACAAATGACTTACAAAGTTGGGATGGTTGTGCTGAAATCATGCAAAACACTATTGCAAGTGTGACGTTAGCCACAATGCTAGTCCCTCAGCCACCCATTAAACAGGAAAAATGCCATGGAAATGTGTGATATGGTCCCAAAACATTATATGTGAAACCTTTAATTACCACCAACTGGTGAATCAAACTCATGTTTTACATTAAATCACACGTGTGTGTGTGTGTGTGTGTGTGTGTGCGCGTGCGTGCGTGCGTGCGTGCGTGTTTAAGTTGTAAGGGCTCCACACCCAGGCCTCGGTTTTCAGTCAAGGCTAGAGGCTGAAACTTCCAACTGTTTCTGTGGTCGCACACACAACCTCACCATCACCACTTACACACACACAAAACGAGGAAAAAAAGGGTGGTTTCTCTTTGCCCCGACTTGATGTGAACCAGACGTTTAGTCTGTAACACTGTGGGTCATCATTAAGATTTAGGTCCCAACAGGGCTCAATTACAACAACACCCGACACTAATATGCACCATACGCTCACCCAGTGGTTTCTATTTACATTCTTTCCCACCTTTAACAGGTGGACTGGACTTGCTCTTTATTCCTAGGCTTGTATGCCATCAACCACTGTCACATTAAAATTCTGTGAACTCTACAGACAAGCCTTGTTCTCCGCTTTTATCCCTGACTCTCACCAACACTGAGTCTGAGCCACCTTCATATTTTTTGCACTCCTCCTCTACTCTGCCAATCATACACAACAGGCACACCCCAGTAGGTCAGGGGTCAGCGCAAGAGGAGCCAAAACTATCATTTCAGTGTAATTAGTTACCCAAGTAAAGGAAATGTGGTGTCAAAGCAATAAAAAATGTGTTAGCAAGCCGTTCAGAAGCTAAAAGTTCTGCTTTAATGTTCATTTGCACAAGAAACTACTATTTGTTGTCTCTTTTGGAAGACTTAATCTCCTGCAACATTAAATATACTCCATATAAAAAGTTAGGGAGGCCATATTTTGATTTTCAAAAAAGAGGACACTTGGGCCAACCTCGGCATACTCAAACAGTACACATTTTCTTGAATCTATCTTGTAAAGGCAAAATACAATATAGTAGATAAATAAGTTGTTATTGTCCATAAGGTTTAAAAAGTTTAGCTACAGAAAAGCAGAACAACATTTACAGTATTCATCTAGAAAATGGGCTTCTTTCACCTTTAACCTACTACATTCTCAGTTTCTCCCAGTGGCTCCTTTGTTTTCAAACCCCTCTTTGAACCTTCATGGAGGCTTTTATCATCCAGGAACATCTTTCTGCTTAAAATTTTTCATTAAATCCACCAGTATTTGGTGTCTTCCAATCCATCTTGGTCTTTAGTCTTTCTCTTCTCTCTGCTGCGTGTCTGAACATTTCGTCATCTTTAATAATTCCGTCACGTGTGCGTAAAAAAAATGTAATTACGTGATCCTCCTTAGCTTTCAAAAACTGCTGGAACTTCTCTGATAGAGGAAATATTAACTGTTCCCAAGATGCATTCAGGGTCCCAGGGAAACCCAAACATTTTCATGAGTTTTTAAAATCCGGACATACGATCCGGACAAGACGTGAAAAAACGACATCTCCGGGTAAAACCGGACGTACAGTATGGTCACTAGGGGTGTGACGAGATCTCGTGCCACAATATCTCGCGAGATTAAACTTGACAAGATTTCTCGTCGTGTTAAAAATCTGTCTCGCGAGGTAAATGCATGTGCAACTCGGTTACATAAATGTTTGTTGGTCCAGTCACATATTTTGTTATTGTAGTTTTCTTAAAACCCGTCCCGTCTCGTTCTCGTGAAACCAATATCGTGTCTTGACTCGTCTCGTGAGCTGAGTGTATCGTCACACCCGTAATGGTCACCCTAGGTAAAATCCAACAGCCTGCCCTCTAATGTTTCACTCCTTACCTGTGAGGGTCGCCGATACTTCCTGCATGCAGTGACATGAGCGATGACGC
This sequence comes from Gouania willdenowi, assembly GCF_900634775.1. Lineage (NCBI taxonomy): Eukaryota > Metazoa > Chordata > Actinopteri > Blenniiformes > Gobiesocidae > Gouania > Gouania willdenowi. The sequence continues at coordinate 18,056,989 of NC_041063.1, read as the reverse complement.
TCGCATGGCTTTCCTTGCTCACATTAATACCGTTCACTTTGATAATGCACTGGCCCGGGTGGAGACCTGCGATGGCTGCCACCGTTCCTATAATGAGACAAATGTACAGCTAATGAGAAGGCATGCACTATCATGCAAGCACAGGTTGAAACAGGACAGTTAAAAACCCAAAGCCCACCTTACAAATTTTGGTCACATTTTTAATATCCTGTACACAAATTGAGGTGGAACAACATTCATTTTTCGGTTTTTTTTTTTTTTTTGTAATTGCAGCTTTGCTTCCTGTTTTGGCAGCTCAGGAGGAGTGAGGGAGAGGATGATGGAGTGAAGAGGGAAGCTGTTTATCTGTGCTAGACATGGGCTCTGAGGGTTGTGATCTCAACCATAAGAGAACTTCAAGGATTACAACTATCAGAAGGAAGTGCATGGCAGACTAAATATCCTTCCCATTTTGTTGTCTTAGCAATGCAATAACACTCTGTGCGTGCCACATGTTGCACTCAGACACTTGTGGGCAAAGTTTTGGGGCTGGAGCAGTTTTGTTTAATTACATTAGCATATAACAACATACAAGTTAGTTTTGGTCAAAAAAGTAAAGAACCAGACAATATGAGCTGGCATTGAATGACTAAGCATGTAAAACTAGCTGATGCTAAAATGCTACAATCCTAGCTAATCAAGAAACAATACAAAATGCAAAAAAAAACATTGAAAATAAAACTAAACAAAAATTATTTTCTTTTGACTAATAAATGTATGATTTAATTTCTAAAATACTGACACATTTGACAACATTCTAGCTTTCACGATCAAGATAGCTTCATTCTTGCTAATAGACCCCTTAATGGTGTGATGTGGCTGGAGGCAAAAACAGGAAATAACGCTGGCTGAAGCATAGATATATATAAACACTAGATGACGCAAGCGAGATTCGCCAGCGTAGCTTAACGGCCTCAGACAACTGACGTTCTGACATTCTGACACGCTCTACGGTGGCTGTTGGAAGGTGAGTGATCAGCTTAAACAAAACACCCTTAACTCAATTAAATATTGACAGATTTCCAAACGGTTTGCTTTATTATAAACCGTATTAGGCATGACATAGGATGCTTGTACATGTGCCATTTGAAAATTGGTTGAAAATTGAGCAAGTTAGGGTGTCTGAGGTAAGATGGCTGCCACGTTGTGACGTAGCTCCCCATTGCCTAACAGCGCAGGTAAGTCATCTAGTGTTTACATAAATCTATGGTGGTTTGCCTCCAGGCTAAGCCCCGCCCAACAAAATATGTCACATTGTTTACAAAAAATCAAAGGGTCTTTAGTGCTGCCTAGCTTTTAGCAATGTACTAGCATGATAAAATCTGTTGTTCTTTACTAAGAAATTAGTGTTTGCGTTTGTGAACAACAGTGACAAGCTACGAGATCATGAGTCATGAGTCAGCCAAAATGCTTAGAATATGTAGTCTGAAAAAACCAGAAAAAATACAATATAGTAGTATTTCTAAATAACTGTCAGTCAAACTTTGAGTTTACCAACACCACTTTGTGATACAGTATATCCATTCCATGTTGAGTTGAAGACGGTTAATGATACAATAAATAACAATCAAAATAGTCTGGCAAAATGTGATACTACATTCTCTAAATTCAAAACAAACCACAGAAATGTAATAAGATGATATTTTAAGTTAGGTCCCAATAAAGCTACCTCTACTTTAATTGATAATGTCCCCCTGCTTTGTGTCTCATGTTTTGTTCCTAATTATTGCACTGCTGACCATAATCACTAGGGGACTTCAGGTGTTATGGCACCTAATGGATGAGTCACCTTTCATATTATTAGCTACATCTCAGATGATCAGAATATAATTTTGAACACACACCAGGTTCCCAAGCAACAATATGTTTGCAGTCATACACTTCTGCATTGTCTCACAGTCCCATTCAGCCATGTGACTTATCAATCAATCAATCAATCTTTTATTTGTATAGCGCCAAATCATAACCAATGGTATCTCAAGACACTTTACAGTAGAGCAGTCTTAAGGACGGACTCTTCATTTTATGGATACACACATATGCATATATACGTATATGCACATACATATGTATCCCACACCCAACATGAATTCATCATGGCGGCAAGGAAAACCTTCTGTTAAGCAGCAGGAACCTTGTGTGGATCCCATTCCTATGATGAACAGCCATCCACGTTATGCTGTGTTGGGTGTGTGCAGAGGAAAGGGTGGAGACAGAGTTGTTGAGACTCTGTAACTCCACACTCAGGATCCCACGGACCTGCAAGACAAAAGCCAGAAGGAGTACAGGAGCAAACACACAAGGGAAGAAACAGACATAGTACATGTCTGTTCTCCCCTCTTACATTACAAAGAGGGGAGAACATAAGAGTCAATTCCCCTTGAGAACTTCCATACAGCCTACTGTTTTTCATTGGTCTACCATTAACCCAGATTAAAAAAAAAGGTCAATACTTGTGCCACCATGCAAAATAATTGAAAGAAACACAAACATATGAATTGGTACATGAAATCATAACGATCAGGTCATGCCTCGGCAGAGTCACGCACATCCCAGGAGGCTGCTGTAACAGCTGCTTGCCAGTTGTGCTACAGTATCTCAGGAAAAGTGAAGAAACCCTTTCGATGAATAAAACTAAAAGGGGAAAGATGGTTAATATTACCTCGACCGACAGCATGAACAACAGACGGTCCAAAACCACGGATCTGGAAACCCAAGCCATCAGCTGAGTCTGGGATCTTAACTGTTCTGGAGACAGAAGATATCAAACAATGACGGGCTGATATTAAGCTAGTCTTGCAGAAGCTTAGGTGAACTGGACATCCCAGATCCTGTACTTACTCTCTTGGCTTGGTGCTGACCAGCACCCTGAGGGGTCTCTTGCTGTGGAAACATTGCCGGAGAAGGATTTCCACTTCAGAGAAAGGCCTGAGAAACACTAGATCCCCATTTATGGCAAACAACTTCTTCCCAGCTTCTAGTCCAGCCATCTTATAACATAACAAAGGAAATGAAACCGTAATAAAGTCTTAGTTTTAAATGTCTCTCAGGTTTTGTTATATTTTTCACATTTCGAGTTAAAAAAAAAAAAAAAAGCATCAATATATCAGAAAAACGTACACGCGCCCGTAATAGGACACAGCCTGGGACTGCTTTTATCTGTCAGTGTACAGCTGGATACAGTTGAGGATTTCATGCAGATTGAAAGGTTTAAAAAAGAAACACACATGCAGCTCATCTCTGTGCATCACAGACTTCTCAGAGCATTCAGTTATACTTTGGGTCTGCTAAGAATTATGGGTCATATGCTCAAAACTGATCACAATTGCTTTCCAACTGCTCTGACCTATTTTCAACCAGCAGATCAAAGCTGAACTCAGAAGGAGAGCTCGGAAATATTAATTCATTATGCTTTTCTTTCTAACTTTACTTGGATGTTCTTTTAGAGAAAACCTTCCACATGTGAGAAACTTTCGGCTTGATATCTCACCTCGGCTGGTGATCCCTTCTCCACAGACTTGATGATGGGGACTCTGTTTCGCTCTTCAAGATTGAAACCATAGCCTCTTGTGCTGGGTCGTATCTGTAAAATAACAAGAACCTCATCAGAAAAATCCCAAACCAGCGGAGCAAGACGCTCGGATAGAGCAGAGGCACACACACGAGGAAGATACAAGTTTTGCAGAGCTTGTACATTCAGTCCTCACAGACGTGTTTCTTCACAATTAGTTGTTTTGAGTTTTCTGTAAGTTGTGGCTAAATTAGCACGGGAAAACTAGACTGAATGAGAAATAATAATTCATGAAACAAGGATTAAAAAACTCACCAAAAGTGACTTGGAGATGACGTTTTCAACTATTTTGAGGTCGTGCTTCACAGGTTTGTGTTTGGTGTTGGAACCCTCCATCTCCTCATCAGCAAAAAAGCGAAACAGCAAGGGTTCGTCTTTGAATTCGCTCTTCTCTAACACTGTTTAGGGGGGTAAATAAAGCAGTCTCAGTATCAATCAACTCTTGCTTATATATTTATTTTCTTCAAGTTTGGATGCAAAAAGGACTTCATCAGCAAGTTTCTCAGGCCTGAAATGAAAGCTATGACATTTCTAGATACAGTAAATGACACCATGCATGAATACAGTCAAAAAACACCTAAAAATATCACAAAATTCACTATTTCAGTAACGTGACAAATGGATATGAAAGAGAACAACAGTAGTTGTGTTCTCCAACAGGATGTGGAATGCCAGGCCCCCTCTGTATGGTTTCTCCATCCACTTCCCATTCATTTAAAAAACAGAGAAAGTCCTATGGTTTGGAGATTTTGTTTCTCTGCCTTTTAAGATCTTCATCTGTGCAAAGTGTCATACCATGATGCATGAAGCCATTGTCGCACAGCTCCACTCCTAAGATCAATGCTTCCTCCCTCGTTCTGCAGTCGCCCTGCAGCGGAAGGTGAGCAAGTGTGCAGAGGAGAGATGGGACGGTAATAATATCAACAATAAAAAAGTGATTGAGATAAAAAAAAAAAAAGTGGAGAAGGGAAAGAGGAAATGGTAGGAAATAAAAGGAGGAGAAAAAAATGACAAAAATAAATATATATATATATATGTCAGAATGTTATATACTGTACCACCATGAAAACCCTGTTTGTGTTACGACTTTTGATGTATTTCATCGTTATTTCAAACATCTCTGCTCTGTTTCTTCAATGCAAGTCAAACCATTTCTCACTGTTGTCAAAAAACAATTAAATGGTGCTGACTAAAGAAACATGGTTAAAAACAAGGATTTAGTAATAGGACAATATAATAAAATGTGTAAAATATATTTTTTTTTAAATCCAATTAACTATATATTAGCATTTAATAATGTCAAATGAAAGAATCATTAAAATAAAATTAAAAAAAAATCCTAGAATAAATACATAGTTTCTTTTACAAAGAGTGATATATTTGAGAACGAAGCTGTAATTCATTAATTATTCATTAAAATCTTTTAAATATAAAAATGTGAAAAGCTTACCTGTGCAATAAGCCAGTCTATCAGCTTGTTAGCCATGACCACTGATTTGTAGGTCCGCAAATGATAGTCTTTATCCCTGAAATAAGAATATTTGTATTTGAAAAGCTTTCTTAGCTGTAATGATGTGAAACCATAAAATATGGGGGAGAGTGAGTGCAGGGTGCATAGGCTATTTAAACACAATGCCAGAAAAGAGATCAAATATCTCCTTCTGTCAGCAGTGCACAGACACTTTCAAGTGTTGTCATTAATAATAAATAAAGTTTCTGATGTCTGCTGACAGCTAACACAGCTTTTCTTAGAAATGGGCTGGTATCAGATCCAGGAGTGTCCTCTCTATGTAGAGTGTAACCACACAGCTGCCCTCTGCCAGACCCTGGGAATGCTGCGCCATATGAAATATTCCCACGAACGCAGAGGCCTCCCCTGAGACATCCACAGACGGAGCTGCAAGGCCGGGAAAGTCCAGACCTGCTGTGACTTATGCTGCCCCACCGCCTAAGCCACAGGCACGCACACTGGATGTGTCTTATCCAACACACACATAGTTTACAAAGTCAAAAATGGACCTTTGGCTAAAGCTGGAGAACTTCATTCTTCCACAAGGTTAAAAATGTATTTATGTAAACGCTTGTTTCTAATCAGTGCAATGCCCTGCTGCTCAGCATAAAACACCTCAAGTTGATGATGCAAAAGGCACCCTACCAGGGATGGGGTCAATTAGAATTGTAATTGATAATTAATTACAATTGTAGCATAATCATAATTGTGATTTAAAAAATCTATTGTTGTCGTAATCATAATTAAAATGTAACTGAGTTCAGATAATTGATTTTTTAATTGTAATTCAACGCAAAACTGAGAAACTATGTTACAGTTCTATGTACACATGTAGTTAACAGTTATTATTTCAACTTTTTCAACCTTATTGATAATGTTCAGCTAATGTTAGGTTAGTACTAACATTAGCTGCTAATGCTAATGCTAGGTTAGTGTTAATGGTAGGTTACTGCTATTGCTACCGCTAGGCTAATGCTAAAGCTAGGGTAATGCTAATGCTAGGCTAAAGCTAATACTAATGCTAGCAAATGCTAAGCTAATGCAGTGCGACGCTGGCAAGAACCTGCATCCTCACTTGCATTTTCCTCAGGAAATGCAAACATTCTAGTTAAAATATGTTTCATATCAAGCTTTCCCACATTTTACTGTTTTGAAAAATATTACAACCTAAATGTCTTCATTGATTAGGAAGCCTAAACAGATAACCAATGAATGGGAAATACATTAGATGATAAATATTTGTTTTTAGTGTGTTTTACAGCTGATTTGGGACCCGTTATCATAAGAGATGCTAACAGAAAGCTAACAGAAGAAAAAGGTCAACTTTTGTGAGGTTATTTATTTCATGCACAGTAGTTGTTATTAATTGTAAGTGAACTTCAGTAACTGAGAACGTAATTGTAATTCACCTTCTGAGGACAAAACATAATTGTAATTTAAAGGTAATTGGAAAAAATGCTGGTAACTGTAATCGTAATTGAACATGGGTAATTGAAAATGTAATTGTAACTAAAAAATATGCAATTGACCACAATTCTGTACCCTACATTTACCTGAAATGGGATGCTGCAGCTAAGGAGGTATGGACCCCAGTGGCTAGTGTGCAGTGGGCCTGTCACAGTGAGTAATGGGGGGTAAACAGCTTGCTGGTGGACAGCCATATGTTAGGAGTGAAGAAACAGCAGCGTGAGTTGTAGCAGAGGGAAAGGTCAGTGAGCTTTTTGGAGTCGCTCCCCCAAAAAAGAAAGTTTTTCTTGACATGATGAGAACGGAGGCAGAATAGAAATATGTTGACATTGTGGAGGTTTAAAAGTTTTCTTTGGTATCTCCATCCATCCATCTTCATACCCGCTTATTCCCGTTTAACAGGGTCGCGGGGGTCTGCCGGTGCCAATCTAAGGCTCTCTTAGGGCGCTGGGCGGGGGTACACCCTGGACAGGGCGCCAGTCCATCACAGGGCAACACAGACACAGACAACCATTCACTCTCTCATTCACTCCTATGGGCAATTTAGAGACTCCAATCAACCTTACAGTCATGTTTTTGGATTGTGGGAGGAAGCCGGAGTACCCGGAGGAAACCCACGCAGCACGGGGCGAACATGCAAACTCCACACAGAAAGGACCCAAGTCCACCCCAGGGCTTGCTGAGAGGCGGACGTGCTAACCACTAAGCCACCGTGCACCCGTCTTTGGTATCTGTCTTTATTAAATGGCTCAAGCCTGGTGTTTGTTATTCTGTAATTCCCTCTTTCAATCCTGAATATCCATAGAAACCATCGGAATAATGAGGGAAAACTTGTCAACACTTCAGACGTCGAGAAGATTCAACTCTATAAATATGTTTTATGATTGACCTGTGCTGTATTGGGTTGTTTTGCATGAGGAAAAAAAAAATCATATAATAAGCTATTTTATTGTGAAACTAAACAAGCCCATAATGAGACCTTAGAAAGAGTAGTGGGAGTCACAGAATGGCTGGAAAAAAAAGGGGCAAGAACACTGCATAAGGGTGAAGGGGGAGGGTGGGGGGTGTTGTGTTGAATAGTTGATGTTCCCTTTTTAGCATCTCTCACATTCTGCCAGGAAATTCCACCTAATTAGGCAGAGGCTGATTGCTCCAATTCAACGCCGGCTTTCCCAGGACCAGTGACACATTGGACTGGATTCTAACAGGGGGCCACTTGCGGCCCTTGGTTAAATTTTGGGTGGCCTCCAACGTCAACACACCAAACACACATAAATTACTCTTAAAAACATACAATTGAGGAAAAATCCACATAATGACAACAAATGGCACAAAATTACTCCATAAACACTCAAGACGACTACAAATAACTGAAAAATATACAAAAATACACAAAACAAAAGAAATTACTACATTTTTTTTTTTTTTTTAAATAATCCAAAAACACAACAAACAACAACAAAAATTCGTTATTTCCTGTATTAATGCTCAGATCAGTTAAAATTCTAAATATTGTCATTAATAAATGTTTGGAGCCCCCAGATCTGAGAAGAAAAATTGCACTTCTCTGATACGGACAAAATCTGAGATGTATTGATTGGATATTCTCATTGAGTTAGTAATGAATAAAATAAAAATAAAAGTATTTTTTCAGGTAATTGGAAAACAAAGGCCTCTGTGGGATTTGTGTGTTTCAGAGGTCATATTTGAGCCAGCACTGACACAACTTCAAACCTTAAATTCCACTAAAACAAAGCAGCACACACGTCTAACTCTACTTTAATAAATCTACACTGTTTACAGACCAAACACCTAAAAATCCAAAGTAGGGCATGAAAGGATAGAGAAACAATTCATCCTAAATCAGATCTGAAAAAAAAAATTGTGCAGTCAATTTTTGAAACTTTAAAGCTATATTTACAAAATTCAAATGGAATAAAAATGTACGTCGGGTCAAACAGACAAACTCCTTTAGCACATCTGTGTTTTCTAAACAGAGAATACCTGTCACAATTAATCATCCAACTCCACTCCAACACCATCTGTGCCAATTCCTGATGAGTCAGCAATAGTGAGCTCATAGTACACAAGGATATTCTTCTCCTTCACGTTGGCTGGGCTATTTTTAGGTACAAAAACCAGATGCAAAACTACGGGAGTCCCAAAAGGACAGACTTTGTTTTACAGGACGAGAAAAAAAAAAAAGGCTGCTCACCTGATGACGGAAGTGAAGAGACTGTGGAGACGGCAAAAGAGCCTCACACCCTAAAAAGAACATGGTTACTCAGGTTTCACTTTGAATTAAGCTTGAGTCATATTTGCATTTATAACTACCTTAGAGATAACATCGTGCATGTCACTCCTGGGGTGGTACGTGCCATCATCGAAGCGAAAGCGGTACAGTACAGGCTCTGGTTTGAACTGGTGTTTGTCTGTAACTGAAATTAAAAAAAAAATTGCAAAATTAAATGCGCAAACAATCCTTTCTTTTGATCCCACAAATAACCCATAAAAACTGCTAAAAGTTGACTTAAACCATTAACAGTGGTCAGAGATAGCTCAGGAACCATCAGTAAAAACAGCTCATTCTGTGTTCTTGGCTGCAGTTTTGAATATTCCACTAGAACGTTTAATAAAAATATATTTTAACTTCTTTCTTTTTTTGTACTGGAACTCAAAGGGGTTCTGAGTAATTCTTCTTTTTCAGAAATAACTTCAAGCCAAATGTAATTTCACACAGGAAGCACTAAAAAAGCCCAGAGTGATTTAAGATACAACTCAACTTGGACGGAGAGAAAGTTTACAGATATATATCTGTGCACCATTTACTTTAAAAAAGATAGATTTAGCCTCAAAATACCATCTTTACTGACCACTTGTTAACCAAAACCACTGAACATCAGCAGAGAAGAAACACCAACAATGATTTATAAGTCCAGAGGTGAATGATATTAACAATAGGTTACATAACCATTATCTCAAGGGGGGCATATCTAAAAAACACAGGAAATTGAACTGTTACAGGGAAGTTGGAAGAACTGGGAAATCTTTCTAGGAAAAGGAAACGCATTCATCAGATGTAGCAACTGGTTGTGTCAGGCAACAGGAGAAACATCTATGTTGTCGTGTGTGACTTTTTGACTTTATATTTAGGGAAGAGACCAGCTCAGATGTGGGGAAATGTGAATAAATATTTTTGCAACATTCTATTGTCTGCTGCAAAGAAAGTGATTACTAGAAAATGGCTTTGTGACAACATTCCCACTATCAATGACTGGATTTGTATTGTTCAAGATAAATATGTAATGGAAAAACGTACACACAGTATGCTGTAAGATTAGAACACAACAAATCTGAAAAGTTTTGGAGACCATGGAGAAGGTTTATTCCACCACCGTCAATAACTTTTTATGACTGCACCGATGTATCCCTAACTTACTAATAAATTGGAACAATGTTGTTTATTTACATTATTATTATACAACTAAGTTGCATATTTAAAAACTTGAGACTGAAAGATATAATGTCATATTATCTGTTCCCAATAAAAATTTACAATTATTTCCAACTGTTCATCTTCAAAGTGTCCTAAAGACATAAAATCAACACAATAATGCACCAGAGAGAAGGTGATTTTGTCACCATTGTTTTGGTGATGAAACCTTTTAAATGTATTATACATGTCAATAGGCAATATTAAGCAATAAACACCATCATTCAATTAAAATGTGTTAAAAAATGTTGTAATAAATGGGTAACTAACCATGGTGGATGATGCCATTCTCCAACAAGGCTTGACCCAGGTGGACACCTTCCTCTGGATTTTCAGTCTCACCAATTTCCATCAGCCAAGACACAAACTCACTGTGTAAAGAAAAAACAAAAATCGTACGAACAAATATATTAAAGGAAAATGTCCACAAATGTCCCTAGATTTTTTGCAACATTAAGTTAATCTTACCAAGTCACATGTTAGAGAGAAAAGAGTAGAAATAAATGAATAAAACTAGACAGGGCTGAATGCTAGGAACAAGAATATCTGATTATAGCCTCGATGTCCCATTTTTCCACAAAAGCCAAACAAACACATTCAACAGCACCAGTGGAATCCTGGGAATTCACTTCTTGGTCATAAATGAGGCGGTTTGTGTCAGCGACGAGCCAACAGAGACGTTTTGAGAAGCCATCAGGAAAACATCTGAGTAAACACTAAAACCTCCGACATCATGCTCCCTTCACGTCTGCTCTTATTTAGACAGATGACAAGAAAAACCCAAGTCTGACTAAATCCATTTGGTAGCTTCTCCATCTTAGCCGTGGATGGAAAAACACCCAAGCAAGGAGTTTCACAGCTATTGGGGCGTTTTCCAATTAGCTGTACCAACCCAAGCTACATTAAGAGATGTTTACTAATATCTAGAATATAATTATTTGTCCCTAAGCTGATTAAACCAATTTACTAAGCCAATTGTCAATAGCATGAGCTATTGACAATGGTGCAGAATTTAACCATTGAAAGCAATTAATAAACTTCTTTTAAGTGATGCAATTTTATATACAATGAAAAAAAAAGTGCCTACTCAACAATATTTTTGTTTAAAAAAACTAGATATGTTCATAACATTTAGATCAGTGGTTCTCAATCTTTTCAGCCCTCGACTCCCAAAATAAAGGTGCCAGAGACCAGGGGACCCCCACTGTACCTAAATTAGGTTGATTACAAACAGGAACAATGAAGAAGTCATGTGGAGACAGGGTCATCTATAAGGGGGAATAAATGGGAAAGCTTTTTGAGGCCCATTCATAAAGTCAGCAAAATGATGGTCCATTGTTCTATGAATCTGTGATAACCACATTTATTTATTAATTTATAGTATATAGTCATCAAGATGTAAATCCTTGTTTTAACCAGCAATAAACTGGGTTAAAAGTGACCAAAAATGGTGAAAAAGGTGGTGAAATGGGATTGTAAAAAGGGTTTAAAGTGTCAATATTGTCAATAATGTAAATGGCAAAAATTGGGAGACAGGGGGTTGGGGTAATGCAATTTAAAAAGTAGATCAATTAGTTAAAAATGGCAAATAATGGGCATGACAAAAATTGAGACATTAGGTGTGAAAAGAGTGGTTGTAAGTGCTGAAAATATCTTGAAAGTGGAAAAGGCATCAAAATTTGATGGAGAAGTGGCAAAAAATGCATTAAAAGAATCAAAAATATGGCAAAAAAAAGTGATGAAAATAGGTTTAAATATGGCAAGTTTTGTGTAGTTGCAGAAAAAGGGTAAAAATAAGCAAAAATTGGATCAAATTGCTCAAATAGTCTGTTTCTTGATTTCTTGGTGACCCTCTCCCAGTGTCTCGAGACCCAAAATGGGGTCCTGACCCCAAGTTTGAGAACCCCTGGTTTAGAGGATTTAAGTAAGCTTCTTTAATGATGTTTTTTTTATTTTTTTATCATCAGCATGTGCTAAAATATGCGGTCACTGTTAGATGTAAAGCATGGAAAAATAAACAGTTTTTTTTCTGTCTATTCTGAGTTTCATTTGGCCGTCACACACATTTTCTTTGATGGATTACTGTGTAGCAGAATGAAAAGACAAATAAGATCGCATGGCTTAAAAGGGGCTGAGTTCAGACCCCAAGAAACAGCCCTGGATCTTAAAAAAAGATTATAAAGGGAAGACGTAGTGAGAGAATAAAGGCGAAGCATTTTACAATGGAGGGAGTGCGCTGAGTTACAACCATAAGCAATGTGGTTTTCATTAGTGACGCACTGCACTGGTTCCCATTCTCCAATTACGCCTACATGTCATCATCTCCAACATGATCGCAGACGGGGGGAAATATAGAGAAGCAGGAGATACTTCTCAAGTGGTCAATCCAGGTGTCGGTGCTTCCCTGCACTGAACTCTCACTACATCAGACCCCATGAAGATGACCACAAACAGCTCATGTTTGATCCTTTTAATTGTTTCAGCTGGCAGATCCGATCTCCCTCCAAACCACAGGGGATAAAGTGTTGTCTGGGAGAAAGAGGAAAGCACGTCTTTATACTGAACCACTAGGCAATGTAACGTGCCCACAAATATGTTCAAATTGACTTGTTGGATGTTTCGTTAGACTTTCTAAAAATAACAGAGATCTGAAAAAGTGTGTTAAAGCTTGGGCGTTTTTCACTGTTATTACAAACAGACAAAAAAAAAACATAGAACATTGACAGAAATTGAAAGTCAAACTTTATTGTACAGGCGTTGACCATAGTATATCGCTTTGTATATTTCTAATTATTAAACTGTCAAAGAGCATTAATATTTTGCTTCTACTTCGAACCTTTTCATAATTTTCTTATTCACGCTATACATTTTTTTCTTCCATTACCTCTGCTAGGGAGGAAATAATTTAACCGGCGTTTATTTGTTGTATGTTAGCAGGATTACGTCAAAAGTACTCAACTGATTTTGACAACATTTCAAGCCATGAAGTTTCCATTACATTTTCAAGGGGATTTGGATCAATATACTGATTCTGGATCAGTTTATGAAATCTCTCATCGTTGGCGAAAATTTAAAAAGTCATATTTTAGTTTATAATTGACTGATCTTTATGAAATTTGACTCAGTCATATCAGGTTTCATTCAGATCAGATTCTGATTGTCCATTTTATCACAATTTATTTAAGAAATTGTGGGACCCATACATTTGGACTTATTGTTTCCTTATTAATGAGGATGGAATTTTCTACCAAGTGTAAATGATCAGGATCACTGAGAGATTTGGAGCTATGAAGAAGATAAGAGGAATATCTGACATTTCCGTGGCAAGCACATAAAGAAAGTGCTTTACACAGGAAATGCTTTTAATAGTATATGACACTTTTTCTGGTATATGACACAATCACCTCTTTAATCTGAATTTCTGTTTGGGGTAAAAGGTTGAATCGATGAATCACACCTACATCATGGAAGAGACAATTGTGAAAAAAAAAAAAAAGTGGACCATTGCATTGTAAAGTGTATTTAAAATAATGAAATTAACAATTTACTGCATACTGTAACACTTTAAAGCTCAAGAAACAACCAAGAACCACATACTTCTGGTAATTGTCTAAGAATTTGCCTGCCTCAGCGCTAAGGTCTTCGCACACAAACAATCTGATCTGAAAGTAGCCCGCAGCAGATCAAGAATGATATCTAAGGACTTTTTCCTCTGTTCAGCCCTTAAGCCTGAGCTTCATCTTTACTTAGTGCTCATATTTAAATTAAAAAAACGCAGCATTGTGGCAATATGACGCGGAGTCGCCAACATTGCACATAATTAAAGAAAAATGGTGAAATGAGGACATCAACTTATGCATGATTAAACTAGCTTCAGGGCAGGATTCTGAGGAAAATCTTTCAGCAAATATCTTCAGCTACGAGCAAAAGATTCAGGACGATTTAAAGCCATTTGAAGTCAGCGCAGTAAAATGCATCAATGTACACTGGGGAAAGTCAAGGACACACACACACACACACACACACACACACACACACACACACACACACACACACACACACACACACACACACACACACACACACACACACACACACACACACACACACACACACACACACACACACACACACACACACACACACACACACACACACACACACACACACACGTCCTCCAGCATAATGAATCCTCTGCCACCCGGAGGAGTTCTCAAAAGAAAGCTTACTGTAATCTAACATGAAGCAGGGAGAAAAGGGACAGTGAGCTGAGGCGCACAGGGACATCTCTCTGTGATTTATGACTGACACTCAATGGGCCGATCCTTCCCCAGACACAACACGATAATCCTTAAATAAGATTCATAGGCTAAATCTGGCAAGATTAGATTTTCCCACGACTGATGCATCAGATAAAACCAGTGTCCTGAACACTACAGGTCAACTCTTTCTGTTTTAACATCGTTCTGTGTAATTTTACTTTCAATGTGGTACAATAAGCTGAGCCAGCACAATTTGTTAAACACATGAATCTTCCAGGGAATGCCATGATATTTTTCTATTTTTTTTAGAAAACAACAGACCCCTTTTCCGTTCCTAAAAACAAACATCAACCATCGTCATCAACCTTAAGCAGGGTACAAACACAAGTATTTTCTAAATCTGTTACAGACACCACACATGAAGATATAAAATCAGATATATAAACAGTTTGGATCGTACTGTGTGATTTATGTGTGCTGATCTTCATCCAAGCCAGAAATTTTCCGTCATCAAATGAGACATAACAACTTCATCTAATGCTGCGTTTCAAGCAACGTAGAACTCCAACTTGAAAAAGTGACTTGGAACGCCTCGTGAAGTCGGAGCTCCTACTTGGTGAAGGGAAAAAAATCTAAACCAGTCAGCTCACTTCTTGACTGACCACATTCCAATTCATGCTACAAATCACAGGGTCAAGAGTCGGGAGTCGTCGGCTTTTCCCTCACACATGAGGAGTTTTGGTCATAAATATTGAAAAATTCTAATAGTTACAATTGTCGGCCCGACCTGTTTTGGAGCTGTTTATCCGGACCAATTCACTCTAAACACACCTCGGACCACAGGATAATTTCATAAGACGTAAAATAATCTGGTGTTAGCCATACTTGGACGGAAAAGAGGAAAATCGGGACAAAAAATGGCCCGATAGTCTAAATGTGTGTACCCTGCTTTTGCAACAGGTGCCCTACCTTCCCAGGAAGCACTTGGGGAAGGTGCTGAGCTTGCGCTTCCGGTCTTTAATGAGATTTCCCTTGGTCATGAGGTGGTACAGCTTCTCCCCCTTTTCTGACACCATCACCCATGTGTCCTGCTCCATACCGAGCCTCAGACCTGAAGAAAAACACAATTAGCAAAGCCTCTCAGAATCTTTTCCCATTCCTTCCATTTGAACATTTTATTCATTTATTTATATTCTTTCAATCCTGATTTATCTGACAATTTCTCTCTTCACTCATTTTCTAATCATTTCCCAGACTTCTTTAATCTCTGATAAAAGAAAAAAAAAATAGTTTAAAATATTTTCCAAAGCACTTTCTATCATGAAACTGTCCTTGCGTGATTAATCAAAGCATCTTCTTACTTTTCCTTCGCTCACGTTCCTTCAGAATGGCCTCCAGCCACTCCTGCTTTTCTTCTGGAGTCTTTGCCATACAGACAAACCACTTGTTCTTGGCTGTATTGTGGATTTTCCAGCCATTGTTCACAATGTTGCCACTGCTGTGGTAGTCAGCTGTAAGTCAGAGAGTAGTTATATCAATAGTTAATTATAAATTCCTCTGTTTGCAAGAAGATAAATTAGACAAATGTGCTTTTTATGTTCTCATTCATCTATAAAGATTATAATTTATCTGTAAAGTCATTGTAATGTTGATTCATAGCAAGAGCACGGCTCAGCACATTAAACACATACAGTAAATATTAGTTACAGCATCAATCAACTCTCTGCTTCATTTAAAATACAAGCTAATTCATGCTAATTAGCATAACTATGTATCAATAGCCCTGTTTGCATTGACTTAAACAAACCAAAGCTTTTTTTAAAGCAAAATTTGTCAGATCCAATCGAGCAACTGGAATATTCCTCTAAGAAAGCAACTCTTAGCTTATACAGCCACAAAGAAATGCAAAAAAACAAACAAAACACTTCCAATTTTAACCAAACTTTGCAGTATTTTCATCATATTGCACCAGATGATATTGGCAAAGTTAACTGTCCACCCACAGAATGAGAAATCCTAGTCAAGGATGGTGTAAAACAGTTCCCAGAGGGGGAAATATTCCTAAATATTTTACTTGGACTTTGGTGCAACTTTGTAAAGGAGAAAAAGCACAGCTGCATATCTACCCATTGATACTGTGGTCTGCACACATTCCAGTCATCTGCAGAATACCTATTATAATTAATAGAAAATACTACATGACTGCTGTGTATTGCAAAATGTTCACACGAACTTCCCTCTGTAAAACCCTGAAGGACCTGAATAAACACAATTGAGATCCAAAAAACTAAACGATGAGTAAAGTTTTCTTCTTCTTCTCAAAAGACTTCACCATGAATCTACATTAAATGAATAATATAGTTTTTGTGAGACAATGTAACAGCGCTGGAGACTTTCTGTTGAGTGGATCTTAGCTTATCTCACTTCTTTGATGAGATAAATGAGGCGACATAAATCCAGAAGGGAGAACATCCATCACCATTACTGTAGCCCATCCTTCCACACAGCAGATGCCCATTTGTAATTTACCATTTACACTTTTATTGTATGTTTAAAACATCCAAACTTCGAACAAGAGGAAATTAACTTGTTCAATCGAATCACAGCTCCCAGAAAACATTTCAAATGCTTCAAACACTGAGATCCGAAGTTTTCCCCATAAGGGCGTAACAAAAAGTTAACTATCACGTTCATCAATTATAATCATGTCCGAAAGCAAACACGATGTCCTTCATTTGAAACGTCTCAAGGTTGTATTTCAGCACCAGGCAGTGGATTGCATTGGGGGGCAAAAAGAAACCAAAGCACTTTCATTATGTATGAAAAACACTGCCGTCACCTTGGGTTTCAGATTGAGATCTTCAGCCTGTGGTGCAGGACACCCAGGAGTTAATGTTACTTTACGTGGTTATCCTTCCACTGCCTCTCCAGACCAAAATCCACCCATCACTGGCTGAAGAAACCGCCCAATAATACTGCCTATCTAGATTTGCTGGAGAGGAAATGATGGCTTCTACACGTATAAATGATAATCAGGGGCTATGTACAGCCAAAACACACAAAAGCATGAGTTCAGTAAGTTCTTGCACAAACAGAAGCCCGAGGACATTTAGCTATAGCTGTTTAAAATATGTCTGAAGGGAAATCTTCATCCAAGAACACATTTTTGCACTTCGTTTGGTCCTTATGGTAAAAGTTGTAACCCCTACAGTTCTACTAGCATGACAAAGAAGAGTAACTAATACTTTTCATTTGGACTTTATGGTAAAGGTTTGAACCCATGCAGTTCTACCAGTAAAGCAGACTCTCACACCTGTGCCATCGTCCACATTCTCCACCTCCATCACTTCGGTGTTAATTCTTCCTCTGAACAGGTAGCGAGGACCCTCAGTGGATGTCTTGCTGTTTTTTAGACGCCTTAAGAAGAAAGAAGAACTCAATAAACCATGTAGCTTTACTGGATAATGTAAGTTTCAGCTTCTAACACCACATAAATCAAATAAACCATGTTCTCCAGTTTTGTAGCAGTGAGTTAAGGATCCCACATTGTGCAGGATGCTTTTCTTCTCTCCTCTAGGAGTATGTAAGAAGGACTTCAGTGTGAATGGAGCCAAATTGATACAGCTGGACAATTGGGTGAAAGTCTTTTCAAAAATACAGCTCTCGTCTGAGGCGATTGTGTTTAAATCTACAATGGACTCACTTCCATTCACCGTGCTGTCTCGAAATTCAGTGGTGTCTCATGCTGTGGCTAAAACACCCCGATCAGTTATTCCTGTCAATTGGGACATATAGGATGAATGGAAAACTCTGTTTGGTGTTAAATTTGGAGTCTGACCAAAATAAAACTTGTTTTTCCCAACTTTTTGACTATATTTTTTTACATTTTAAGGACCAATAAACCTTGTTTAAGTGACCAATTGATATGGTTTAACAGTGATGAAGATAAATGGAGTTCACTTCTCCTCATACTACCCACTCATGCTAACTAGATGGCTCAACCTCTTAAGTAGTGGTCCCTGGAGAAGTGGGTACACTTAGTTTTTGCCCTTTTTCTTAAAAAATCTCATAAAAACACTAGTTTTAGAGAGAGTGACACGTGAGCCAATTTTATTTAAGTTACTCAAAATTCCATTAGCAGAATGTGCTCATTATCATTTCTGCTGCTTCATCACAGGGAGGAAGTATTATGAAATTACTAACCAAATACTGGCCCATACTCTCTTTAAACAGTCGCTTTGCAATAGGCAGCATGGGCCAGAATTTACCATTATTATAAAATAATCATGACTCAATCAGGAAAAGTTTGGCCACCCAAGAAGGCTGCATGAATTTAAAATATATTGTATAATATATAGAATTACAAAAATACACGAGAAAAATACAAATATTTATCAAAATAACACAAACAAAATGACTCCAAACACAAATAAAAAAACTACAACAAATCCCTGTTTGGCTCGCAGATCCTGTGTTCATGGTATATCATGCAATGCTGACTGAAAAATAAGTAAGCCTGCACCGTATACACTGTAAAGAATAATAAGTTGACTTCATTTTCTTTCTTTTTTCTGAATGGAAACTCGTTGCCTTACTCAATTAATTTATAAGGTAATCAAATCTAATTGATCTAAGTCAATTTGTTGTTGGGTTTTTAACACGAGTTTGCATATTTATTTTAAAGTAAAATCAACTTTTTATTCTTTACAGTGTATCTGTGTATACCCTGGACTACATCAGTTTTTCCTTCATGCTGTCACTCAGTGTCTGCCAAACCAAAGTGAAATTTGGGGGGGGTTTCCATCCACATCACATTATTAATGCCATTAGATGACTGTGCTGTGATATGTATGATGTAAAACATTGGAACGTGAATTGAAGTTGATTAGGTGCAGATAAATATGTGATTTAGAGAGCTTATTAAATGTTGCCTTTTGGCTAATCTGTTGGGTTTTTTTTCCATTTATTTTTTCCTTTGTGATCATTAAATTGATTTGTTTGGTCATGTCATCGCTGCAAACCACACGAAAAGCAAATCAAAGTAGGTAATGGCAGCTTGACTGTTGGTTTGCTAAAAGCATGACTCATGGATCCGAAATTTTCTTGGGAACTGATACAATATTTGTGCTTCAAATGATTCAATCTGGAAATAAGCACAACCAATCATTTTATAAAAGACACACCCTAATGAGAATTTCCAATTATCCCCACGTTGTGGATTTTTCTACATGGAGAAATCGATTTTTCATACTCAGAGAGTGTAGACACCTGTTTTTCTTCTTGCAGTAGACCAGAAGCTTGTCAAACAAGAAGAAAATCCTCTCTTGTATGTTTCCGGCTGAGATCTTCAACAGGACCCCTTGCATTAGCATCTCCGTGCACGTGTCGGTAATATTAGAGCCCTACAAAAAACATAAATGCATTAACACAGATCATAGTAAGGTTTAAAAATAAACATTTCAAGTGTCTGCAGAAGGTTTTAACTCATTATTTCTATTCCATTCAGTTTTCTCAGAGCATCTGCAGAGGAGGAGGGATCACTGGGCCCAGCCTTTCCTGTTCTCCCTCTCAGGGGTCTGTAAAAACACCCCCTGCTTCCTCAGAGTAGATTGCTGTGGGATTTTAAAACAGCCGGTTGTTAATAGCTTCGATAGAAAAACATCCCGTCCAGTTCAACTCTATAGTCAAGCCTGGTACCCGTGTTGGTTTCTGCTGCGAGTGATAAAGTGCGCTGTCTCTTTTCCTTACCTTGTCCGCTCAGGGAATTTATGTACCATGTTTGATTGGGACTTCAAAAACTAAAAATAACTCAGAGGCGCACAGAGGCGGAAAATGTGCTCAGCGTTTCCTTCTGCTGGAAACATCAGAGGGTCAAATCCTCTCCTGCTCTCCGCTATTTTCCCCCCATTTATTCTGTATTTGTGATAGATTCTTGTTTTTAAAGCATATTCTGTGAGACTTTTTCCTCTGAAAGAATCCTTCGCTCTTTCAGGGCTCACAAGCAGATGTTTAAGTACTTAACAGCTGGCAAATATGTTGCACTCAAGACGCAGAAAGGCCAAAAGCAGCATCACACCTCGATGGGTAATAAAGCCGCAGTTCCTTAACAGGAGAACCAACACTTCCTCCTTTGTGTTACAGGGCATGTTTAAACAATCCCATCAACCCCCAGCCATCCGCCTTATCACCTCATTTACTTAATGCAACCCTTTAAAGTCGTCCCGTGGCAACATTTATTGATCTATGTACATGTTAATCTGCCCGGCTCTTCTTTTAGTAATAACAGTTTCAAGTTACACTGTAAACAGATCAGAAGTTCATTACAGTCACACATTCGTTTATTTAGAGCAGACATGGCAACTAGCGGCCCACGGTCTAATTTTGTCTGGCTCCCAAAATAAACATGACATCATTAAAGAAAAACACAAAAGACAACAAGAAAAATACACAAAATGACTCAAAAAAACATGCAAAAAATACACAAAAGGACAATAAAAAAAACTCAATTACAACTCCGAAAACACAAAAGACGACTGGAAAAATATATACAAAAGACAATAAAAACACACAAAAGTGACGGCAAAAACACAAAATGACTTACAATACACAAAATTACAGAAAACCACACAAAAGGACAACACAACTACAAAAGACTACAGTACATCCAAAATACACAAAATGACTCCAAAAAACATACAAAATTACAAAAAATACTCAAAGGGACAATACAAAATAGAAAATAATTACTGCAAAAACACAAAACATGACAGTACAAATACACAAAATGACTCAAAACACAGGGGGACAACAAAAATACAAAAGACTGCATCAAAAATACAAAAATGACTCCAAAAACAATACAGAATTACAAAAAATACACAACATTTATTCTGAAAACACAAAAGACAATGGGAAAAATACACGAAAAAACACAACACACAAAATAACAGAAAAAAACACAAAAATACAAAAACTATGAAAAAATGACTACAAGAAAACACAAGACTACAAAAACAGAAAAATATACAAAATGACAATGAAAATACACAGAAATGACTCAACACACAAAAGAATAAAAATACACAAATGATTAAAAACACAAAAACCATTCATCTTTCCTGTATATTAATGCTCAAAACGTTTAATAATGTTGATAATGTGATCTTTGTGTTTGTCAACACTGTGACAAAATGTAGAACCTTAAAGAAAAGCCAAAAACTCTCAGAGAGAGTTTACAAACTCCAAAAAGTAAAGACTACAACCTCCACCTTCTCACAGTGAGGCAGGAAAACACTTTACCTCCCGTTACTGTTCAAACCCAGGAACAAAATGTGTAAAGATTAAAAACAAACGCTGCACTCTGGCATTAACCTTTGTTTTTTATAGCTGACAGTGACAAAACACAGACGATTGAGGCTTAAACCACAGCTCTGACAGAGGCTGGCAGCCAGAACCATGGTGACCACAATCGGGCTGTCACCCTACCTCGCCCACACTCACCAGCAGCAGACCTGCCAGGAGGCCCTGAGTGAGGCCCTAAGGGTGGCCCTAAGGGTGGCCCTGAGGGTGTCCAGCTGTGGTCCAGGTCAGCGCTAACGAGCAATCATCCCCAGCTGGACCAGCGCTAACGGAAAAACAGCAGCTTTCACAATCACTCCCTGTCCCTCCATCACTCCTCTGACACCCACACAGAAAAACAAAAACCAACAATCGCTGAGTTTTCTCTGTTTCTCCTCCTTTCCTCTTCTTCTCTGTAGTTAAGAGTGCAGCACTAGAATGAGCTAGTTTACATGAATTACAGCACCTGGATGGGATTTTTATGGAAGTTTATTGCATTTACTGGAAAAAAAAAATACTTTTTTTCTGAATAATTTATTTTTTGGGGCCGTTTTTTCTGTTTTTTTGGACATTTTTTTTTCTTTTTCTGTTTTTCAGAGTAATTTTTTCAGTTTATCGGACACATTTTTTTTCTATGTTTTAAAGTAATTTTTTCTGTTTTTCGTGCAAATTTTTTTTCTGAATTATCGTGATACTTGGAAATCCATCCGATGGCGACTCCTTGCAAAATGTTTGAGAAGAAAAGTGAAAAACAAGATGTTGCCACACGTCAGAGTGAGATTCAGTCTGTTTATCATGTGTAATTTAATTTACATTTATTGTAGCACCGGGATGGGATTTTACGGAAGTGTATTGCATTCACTTGAAGAAACAAAAAAATCATTTTTTTTCTGAATTATTACATTTTTTTGGTTTGTTTTTTGGGCTATTTTTTCTTTTCTTCCTTTGTTTTTCAGAATAATTTTT
The DNA here is from genome assembly GCF_900634775.1 of Gouania willdenowi. NCBI lineage: Eukaryota > Metazoa > Chordata > Actinopteri > Blenniiformes > Gobiesocidae > Gouania > Gouania willdenowi. The sequence continues at coordinate 18,034,343 of NC_041063.1, read as the reverse complement.
TTCTGTTTTTTCGTGCAAATTGTTTTTTTTCTGAATTATGGAGATATTTGGAAATCCCGCAAGAACATCCATCCAATGGCTACTCCTTGCTTCGCGCATCAACTCTCTACCCATTCCATTTTTTTTTCAGCAGTCTCCTGAAATTTTAATGCCATCAATATGGCTTAAAGATAAACTATCTCCCAGTGTCTTAAACCAAGTTGAAAGTACATTTTCATCAAATTAAACAAGCCAGCCATGTTTGCTCTGAATAAAGAAAATAAATGCATCTGTTGAAAAGCCCTTGAAGCTCAAAAAATAAAATAGTCTGAAAAACTGGGAAAAAAACTTTAGCACAAAAAACAGAAAAAAAAATGTCAGAAAACAGAAAAAAATTACTCCAAAAAAACTGAAAAAACCAAAATAGTCCAAAAAAGAGTCCAAAAACAAACCAAAAAATTAATTATTCAGAAAAAACTGATTTTGTAATGAATGAAAACTGTTTCCGTAGGATATGAACCCAAAATTAACATAAAAAAAATAAATATTGCTGTGTGCCAGCAACAAAGCTTTTGATGATTGTGGGAACCATAGACCATGAGAGCCTGTGTGGTCCGACTAAACAGACGACCTACAGCAGGTGTAGGAGGTGTTCGTGCCTAATTCAATTGAGCGTGCCATGAACTGAGCCCCTGAATAGGAGAGATAAATCACATTCAGCTTTGGTGTTTAAGTGTGGGCGTGAGAGTGAACTTTGGAAAAAGCAACAAGCCACAAACTTCTTCTTTGATATTCCATCCAGAAAGACATACATTGAAAGGGTATTTAATACTAAATATGGTTAATCCATCAAATCATTCTGATGTTGTTTATCCTCAGTGTCACTTTTTTGCTTTTTGAAAATGAACATAATTTATGCATTTAATTTAATTTACATTTTTATTCTTTGATTTATTTGATTTGTTATGTCTTTTATTATTTTTGCACTTAAGTTTTACTGTTTAGATGCTAATTTTAATGTTTTAATGTTGTTTTTTTTTATCTCTGACACTGATTTCTTATTTGTGATAATTTTATTAAATTACTTCTGTGTACATTTTTTTATTTATTTTTCTTAATCATTTTAACTTTTGTCAATCACTTAAGCAACATTCTGTGAATCACTTGGCAATTTAATTTGTAAAAAATGTGCTATATTAATAAAGTTTGATTGATTGATAGCTAGATACCCCAGCCCACCTCTAGAGGTGGATGCTAATTTAACAATAAATTCAAATAATTCCATCAATGGTCCATGACTTTCTTGTTACAATAGACAAGTAGCATTGGTTGAAGACGTATATTTGCCTTTTTAAGGCACAGGAAAAAGGTTTGTAAAACCTGCTTTTTTCTAAATAAAACCCACCATTTACCATAAACGACTGCAAGTTTCATATTTAATAAATTCACATTAAATCTCTCGTAAGTAATAACTGAGTTTCAAGAGGGATCATCTTTTCCTGGAGCCAGGTGATTTCTCAGAGCATCCTATAATTACCATTACTACTTTACAACCATTATTAGCCTGCTGGCCTTTCACTGAGACATCCAGCAGCTATAGAAGAATAAAGTCATCCCTCGGCACAAGAGCAATCCACCTGATGATGATTGGATTGGTCAGGATGGCTTTGACTACACGTTCATCCATGCAGGAAGAATTTAGCCATTATGAGCACATCATTGTTTCCAGCAACAAGTACAAAGGCTTTGGAGATTAGTCAATTCCTGGTGAGTGTTGGTGTGCAAATGTGTTTAAGTTTGAAAGTTAAAAAGAACACAAAATTAATCTTTCATAAATGTTTTGCTCAAATCTGATTTTTTTTGTTGGGCAGTTGTTATGTGTGTGGAAAGGAATATTGAGAGGCAGCATTGTCTGGAATGTTTTTTGTTTGTTTTTTACATCATTTCCCATTTCAATATCCCCCCCATTAGTGTTTGTAATCGTTAAGCCACTGTTTTCTGAACCTAGTGGGTCTAGGCGCGTTATCAGACAGTGGTGGTGCAAGTTCTGGTTCAGGGGCTGGAGCAGCAGTCT